>NW_019392933.1:138963-202805 GCF_000648675.2 Cimex lectularius | reverse complement strand
TATATATATATATATATATATATATATATAATACCTACGGTAAGGCCAAAAAAAACAAAAAAAACCTGTATAAATTAAAGCAATAAAACAATTTCTAAGAGGGTGTTTTAAAATTAAACTATTCTATTTGTTGTACAGAATTATAGAAAAACTGCATCAGTAATGAAAATAGCAATTTAATTTTTATTTATGTATACATAATTTAATAAATGCACATAATTTGTTTTGTTTTTTTAAATTGAAACCGTTTTAATATGGTAATATATCATTGCTTTAATATCATACCATCGATAGTTATACAGGGTGTAACATAACCGTGTGCAACGAGCGGTGTTAACCAAAAAGTGACTATAAACATAACTTCAAATCATTATTGACTATACTCATCGACAGCCATTTTTTCGGGTAACGTCGAATAACTGAAAACCATTGAAAATTGAACTTTCGTGCAACCTAATAACCTGTTCTGTCATATTCTGAAAAATAGAACGTTGAAAAATAGAAAAACGATTAAATATGGCTTGTAAATTCTATATAGGGTGTCCTTTTTGATGGGCCGGCTGAATTTCTCTTGAACCAAGACGCTATAAAAAATATTTAAAAAAAAACGTGTTCAATATTTTTAGTCTAGTTTCAAATGTTAACCTTTTTTTTGGAGAAAAATTATACAGGGTAACTCAAACCAAGTTCAACTTCAAAATTTCAAATATGAGCAGATACTTCCTGACACATCATTTTAAAGGATTACAATTAATTAAGGTTTTTACTCGAGATGAAACCTTAATTAATTGTAGCGTTTAATTAGTAAATTTTAAAGGATTTTTACGCTGAAAACAATGGTGCAATCAAATTTTAAATTGGTCAACACATGACAAAGTTATGGCAAAAAGTTTGAAAAAAAGCATTTCCTTTGTTTTGTCGTTAATTCCAATAATTTGATTCTTCACTAAACATTAATTGGCTTTATTGTATACATTGTATCATTGTTTGTCAAACTCATATTCTGAGAGCATTCTTAATTCATGGAAGGAAATAAATTTTACAATAGTACCTATTTGTTACATTCAGTATTCTATTCAAAATGAACCGAAGAGCACATTTTTTCGATCAACTGTGAGTTGTTAAGTTCGACTTCTTTATTGATAGTGCGTGCAGTCGAGTTGTATCCCCGGAAATTTCCTGATCGCCCCAGAGTAAAACAAAAATGTCGTAGGGGTGAACTTGGATTCATCAATCCAGGGTATTGATCTGTAATCAGTCAAGACAGTTGATGTATGTAAGAGCGTTTTTGTCAGCCTCCCAAATCAACTTTTCTGCAAGGAACATTAGACGCTTTTCATATTCAGAGCCCATGGACAAGATGAGAGCGATACGGCTTGAAATTTTAAGTCCGTAGTACGTCTCTAACTTTATTTCTTGAAAAATCTAAAACCCTTCCGACATTTTGGAGAGAGGAGACTAGGTGCTATTGTAAAATTTATTTACTTCCAGGAATTACGATTTGCTCTCATAATGCGAGTTTGACAAACAATGACAGAATATAAGCAATAAAGTCAATTAATGTTTACTTTAGTGAACAATCAAATTATTGGAATTAACAACGAAACAAACGAAATGCGTTTTTTCAAAGTTTTTGCCGTAGCTTTGTCATGTTTTGTCCAATTTAAAATCCTATTGCACCATTTACTTCACCAAAAAATCCTTCAAAATGATATGGATATATAGGGTCGTATTTGAAATTTGGAAGTTGAACTGGTCCTGATCTACCCTGTATAATTTTTCTCCAAAAAAGGCAAAAATTTGAACTAGACTAAAAAATATTAAACACTTTTTTTTTTTTTTACTTTGTGATTTAATTGTAATAAATATTGCAAAAAATTCGGGAACTCGTCTGTCTGAGCAAATGATCGGGTTTGATCCAACTTCGTTTCAATGGAATGGGCTTTTCCAAGGGTACACTGAACCATGCAAGGTTTTTATTAGCCGCCATCAGGAGCATTTACGTAATCCCTAAGGAAAGTAGGGTACAATAGCACTACTTTTTACATTTTTAAGCGGAGAGCCCGGAAAAAACTGCGAAGTTTATAGAGTGATTATGATTCTTTTTCGTATGGATGACAGGGTATTTATTTGAAATTTGTTAAGTACTAGGATCTTCACTATTGGAGTATAAGTATTTTAAAATAGGTATTTACCACTTCTTAAGGTGTAGACTAGAGCTGCAGTCGCAGCAATCGTGATAAGCGTGGCGAGGAGGAGAGCTGCTGCTAGGGACGCGAGTCTTCCGGTTTGGCCGGGGGCGAGGTCCAGGCTCCAACCTCCCCATTCTTTGTGTAGGCAGGGCACCGGAGGCGGCGCGTTACCACGAACGGATCGACGTTCGTTCCTCCTGTTGTCCAAAGCAGCTCCGCCGCCACCCTCGATCGTGTATACGGCCAGCCCTTTACCGCCAACGGCCCTCTCGCCGTCGAAACAAGGGTTGTCCATACCCTAAAAAATAAAAATATTAGTTAAAATGGCGTTGATGTATTCCGGACATTGTCGGAGAAAAATATTGGCAGATGATAAAAGAAGTGTTTGGTTTGTGATATAGTAATCAACCATCACTTGTTTCAAAAAAGTATATTTATCGCAATAAACTGCGAAACGCAAACAAAATGCTACAAGAGCATGTGCAGAAGTTGGTTACAAGAGGTTTCCTCCAACATCCTATAATTTTTTCTGAAAACCGTCCTGACCGAACCCCTTCAGTCTACCCCTCATCCAACCATCGCCAACTTCTTAAGGAAAAACCAATTACTTTGGTCGTAGTCAAGTCCGAATCACTACTTACAAAAGTTAAATAAAATCAAAAGAAAGCTCTTGTCAAGATAATTTTCCAGAAAGCTCAAAACAAATCCTGACTTTGCTCTTTTGGTCTATGTTCCAAGCACTTTCTCACTTTATTACAAATAAGTTTATTATAGTCAAGCCTGGATAGTCCAAGTTAGAAAAAGCCGAAAAAGAGTGATCCCTCGCAAAAATCTTAAAATTGGCTCTTCACCCTGACCTAGCTCCTTCAGACTATCTCTCCTTCCTAGCTCTTCAACGACAATAAATTACTGGAAAAAATCAAGTAGGTTTGTCGTAGTCATAAAATGAGTAGTAACGTGTCCTGAGAAATACCAGCAAAAAGGTCACAAAATGGATGACATAGAGCTTCTACCTGATCGTGCTCCTTCAGATTACTCTTCTGTACAATAAAACAATGGCACAATTTTGAAAGAAAAACGTATTATTTAAAAGCGTAATCTGAAGCTATAAATGGTATGTTTTCAATCAGTAACCAATTTGTCAGAGGATTGAACATTTGGTTTCTAGAAGGTAATTAACCATTAAGTGCTATGAGTTATAGTTGCATGATTGAAAACGAATTTAATTTTAACTGTTGATACGTCCTACGTTGATAAGGTCGTTATGGAGGGTAGCATTGGAGACATAATAAGAAGCATTTAGAATGGATCTGAGGACTTTAGATTGAAAGGATTGGAGGCGTTGGATATTGGAAGGTTTGGCGGTTCCCCACAGTTCTATCCCGTACGTCCAAATCGGTTGTAGTAATGTTTTGTAAATTGTAAGTTTGTTTTTTGTCGATAGTTTAGACTGTCGTCCTATAAGTCTGTGCAGTAGACCATACCGTCTGTTTAGGTTTTGTCGTGTCAGTCGTGTATGTTGATTCCACGTTAGTCGTGAATCTAGGTGGAACCCAAGGTAGCGAACGCAGTCGGATTTGGGGATGGGGACGTTGTTGTAGTATATAGTGAGAGGAGGTTTGCTTCGGAGTGTAAATGTGACATGGACGCTCTTGCTTTCGTTTATCTTCATTTTCCATTGTCTACACCAATCTGCTATACATGAGATATGTTCCTGCAGATCTTCCGAAGCAACCGCAGGATCGGAATTGGAGGATAGTACGGCTGTATCATCGGCGAAGGATGCAAGTAGGGTGGTAGGTTTAGTGGGAATATCTGCAGTATAAAGGATGAAGAGGATTGGTCCGAGCACACTGCCCTGCGGTACTCCCGCGGCCAGAGAGCAGTATTCGGAGTAATCTGATCCTTGTCGGACCCGAAAGAAGCGCTCTGTTAGATAAGAGCGGAGGATTAGGTAGAGAGTATTTGGAAGGACACGCTTTAGTTTGTACAGGAGTCCCCTGTGCCACACGCCGTCAAACGCTTGTGCCGCATCAAGGAAAGCTCCCATACAATATTCTTTAACCTTAGACTAAAACTAAAACATCCAACAATAGAAAATTAAATAGAACGGACGTCAAATGGCTTTGCATTATATCAAAAATGAAGAACCTAAAGGGTCAACGACTATGATGTCTAAACAAGGCCTATTTAAGTAATAAATCGGCTATGGAAAATTAAGTTTACATAACTTTCTATTTGAAATGAAACAAACGTTTCATGGAATGTACAGAGAGAAAAAACGACCAGGATATACGAGGTTGAAGTCGTTATAAAAGAATCTTACTGACTAATCCACGTCACTAATTCCATAGTACCGATACAACCAATAACTCCAGATCGGGATCGACAAAGAGTAAAAAAGAAATCACAGCGATTCACTATTTCAAATATAAATCTTGAAGCTCAGAAACAAAGTGAAACACATTTCGATTTTTGATTATTTTCCTAAATTAACTTACGTTACTAATTGTATTTGGTAAGCCTAATTTGCTGTAGTAAAGAATATAAGAGAATTGAATGTGTAAAAAACTTATATGTTGTTTTTTTTAATTACACTGCTTTGTTGTCTTTAAGGATACCTGTAATTGGAAACTAATTTCACAATTAGGCAGATGTTAAGTCAACAATGAAATCTCTGATCAATTTCAAGTTATTCAATAAACAACTGATAGAGTTTATTATTAAAAAATAACAATAGATTGAATAAAAATTTACCCAAATTTCTGCATCGTCCTTTCTTTCTAGAAGAAGGAAGCGGTTGAATATTGTTCTCGCATGCATAAACAGACCGGCCACTGACAGAGTACGGATCGTTTTCCGGTTCGTTGTTCTCCCGAATAGTCATATATATTCCGTCGTGAGATCGTGTCTGGTCAGAACGAATGCGATACCTGTCACAGTCCAAAAGATCCCTTGATGGATCAATATCCCGGTAACTCACACATGCTGGTACCCTTTTGACTCGTTGAACGCGTCGATTTGGCCTATGGGATAGTTGGAACTTAGACCAATTACCTAGGCCGATTTGACATTTGTCATAGAAGAAGAATGCGCTTAGAACATGAGAAGGGGGTCTTAATTTCCGGATAGGTTCGACATCAGACGTGCATTTTTCACACCGGCTGTTCTAGTTAATACCGCTTACGGTTTCGGCCTCGATTTCCTGAATATACGCTTCGGCTCACGTTTAATGACCTTAGGCCTCACATTTGGCAAGAGAAAGAAAGATTATAGACTTGACAAGCGGCGGTTAGATTGATCACCGGCGTCGGAAACTTTATTCCGACAACTTCCCATTCAAGTCCTCTTTTCATCCTGTGTTCCTGTTGCGCTTAGAAGAACGTGAGTCAGACATTGACTCTTTTTATGCGGCAAAAGTTCGAATAGCAATGTCACGCTTTTTCCATCGGAGCAAATTCAGGTCTTTCCCTTTATAGCGAGACGTTAGAATTTCATTACTATGTTCGGAAGAATTCAAACGATCCTGTCAATTAGTTTAAATTCTCAACTTCCGGATTTATAAAGGTGAAAGCTGTTAGAAAGTATAATAAAGTATGTTGTACAAACTTTACTAAGCGCCATTCATACTTGAATAACTTCGCAATGATTGTTGTAGATTACCAGTTGATTTAATTGTAATGTAGGTTTTGATGAGGGCTTGTCGTTTATCTTCGAGAGTTTTGTTCTGTCAGTCACATTTCGTCTGCCATCTTCGATGGCTGTACTGTATGTTGTTTTCCTATGTTTTTGTTGCTTTTAGTGCTATTTTAGGTCTAGTTAGTTAAATATATAGTTAATTTGTAAATCTCCTCTTCTCCGTATTTGTTGAATTTAATTGCCAACTTGACTTCTCGGGTTTTTCATGTCAAGCATGTTTTCTTCTTGCCATCTTCATTGATTGGTTTGTGCATTATTTTCCTATAGTTTGTGTTGTCTATAGTGCTCTTTGTATATCGATTTATTATATAAATTAATTACGTCGCCTTTCCTCTGTATTTGCTAAGTTTGATTGCTAGCCTGATTTTTCCGGTTTATTATGTCAAACGTATTTTGTTTTTTTCGATCTTCATCGATTGGTCTGTGCGTTATTTTTCTCGTCGTCTCTTCTCCTCTTTCGTTGAATTTGATTGGCAGCGTGTTTTCTCTGGTTAATTATGCCAGATGTGTTTTGTCTTTTTGCAATTTTCAGTCAGTGCGTTATTCTGTCAAACGAGTCCTGTTTTGTTGTCTGTTCTGGTCGGTTATTGTGTTCGTTTCATTTTTGTTATTAATGTAAAGAAATAATGTTTGTGTTATTGTTTCTTATTGATTAGTGAGATTATATACTTAACAGTAACACAGGGTCGTTCTTTAGTTTAATCATTCTTGAAATTGTCTTAAAAGTTCGAGCTTTCTGCTTCCTATTAAAAGTTTAGCTTGAAATAATCTTATGAATTCTGATATCCCAGATCATCCCTTGGGTCTCGCTGGTCTTGCCAGTCAGAGGGGTAACAGTCCTCTGGAATCCTTGAATGGTTAGTAAGTACGTGATTTTGTCCATCAAGTTCTTTTTTACAAAGTATCTTTGATTTGACTTCGATCGTTTGCAGTATGATCATTCGTCAAGTTCAATATCTGAAATTTCTTCGAAATTTTTAAGCTCGTTAGTAAATATCAAAAATTGAACTTTGATGAAGTCTGACGTCTCAGATCATCCTGGTTTGCTTATTTTCACTGGTTATTCTGACAGGCGCGTTTTGTCGTGATTCCTACTTCGCAGTGCGTCTGTGTGTTATTTAGTTATTCGTTTTTTTTTGTTTGTTAAATGCTAAGAAGTTGGCTTTGTCCTCACGCTTTGGTTTGGGTTTTTTTCGACGTTTGTTCAGGTCGGTTGTTAGTTAGTTTAATTAAGTTAATTAGTTAGTTTTATTTTGCTGCAGTGTTTCTTGTTTATTAATGTGCTTATAAGTTTACTCATGTTTAATGTGTTCTCAATCTCTAAGATTTTGCCTTTTGTATGTGTGGTACTTCTTTTTATGCATTTGTGTTGTGAATCTCATCTTTTTGTATATGCCGTTTATCTTGATAATATTTTGTCTTAAATGTTTTGTTGTCTTTCGTGATGTTGTTGTCTATTGTATTATATATATTTATTACTTTGTATGTCTGTTTTCCTTGGTACTTGTTTGATTGTAAGCCTGTTCTCGTCTTTATTAAGAAGCGTATTTTCTTTTATCCATATTAAGTGGCTGGCCTGTGTGTTGTGTTTGGTCGTGTCCTTATTTATACGTTTGTGTTGTTAATTATTTTGCGTGTTAATGCTTGTTCATTTTAGCTAATGTGTTCCACATGCTTTTTTTCAACGACGTTTGTAACAGCACAGGTAGAATGCAGGGCCGCTGGATTCGAACCCGGTTCCTTTACGCGTAATGAGCGTTTGTCAACGCCTAAACAGTTGCTGCCACCGACGCCCCGTTATTATGCTTTTTTATTGCTAATAATGTCAGTAAATCATATTTGCGAAATTTATTGAATATAATACCCCTGTATATATAAGTACATGCAAGATACTCAAGTAAAATCGAAGTTATAAAATAAATATTTTTCAACTATTAAAAAATGCATATCTGTGGAATATTTTAAGCTCGACCTTTGACACATCGATGCTTTAAAATGATAAATTTACTCGTCATGCATGTGGATAAAGTTGATATGAAAAAGTTATCATCCTGCTCTGACTTCTACATACTCTCTATTTTTCAGTTTTACTACATGTTTTTTCATTATCTGAATTGAATCCCTTTTGTTAATATATATATTTTTTTTTTAAACCAGCCGGCAATACAGGTTTACTTGTAGGCTAAAGGCAATTTTATCAAGCCTTGAAACTTCTGAAGTTACTGCAATGCAGTTTTTACTTCGACCTTTTTACCTCTTCTCTCTATTTTTTTTAAAAATTCGTTTGATGTTAATCTGATGTATTGAATTTCCCCATGATCGCTACCAGACTTTATTGTTACACAGAATCCACTTTTCATCTCCCATCATTCATCTTTTAAAGAAGTGGATTATTTTCTCGGCGCCTTTAAAAAGCAAGAAAATGAAAATGCCGGTTATTTTACATTTCTTACGCTTTTCTACAGCATAAAACGTTGATGTAATAAAAAAGATAACAGGTACTTTTATATATAGATCATATAGATACCGAAGCAATCTCTAAGTGGTATGCATTTTTTATTTATTTATTTTTATTTGTTTAATTTTTTACGAGAGTATATAAACCTTCAGGGTGCCGGTGTTTTAAAAATGCCCATTTGTAGGTATGTCGGATTTGAATGCAGGGCCGCTGGATTCGAACCCGGGACCTTTACTTTACAGTGATGAGCGCCGTGTCAACGCCTAAACCGTTGCGGTTGCAGACGCCCCCTTTTTATTCTTTTTATTGCTAATAAATAATGCTAATGCTGATAATGCTAATGCTGATAATATGGTAATAATGATTGTGCGAAATTTATTGAATATAATACCCCTGTGTACATACAAGATATTCAAGTAAAACCTCATCAAATATAAAATTCTCAGGTGTTGTGAGAAAAAACAAACAGCGCTTATCCCATTGGATTACTTCCTCTTCATCTATTGAATTTCAGTGCAGTAAAAGCTGGAAATATTTTAACGAACTTTTTTTACGACTTTAAAGATCAGAGAGAATTACAGATGGATTCATTAACGTCGGTTAATACCCGTTAGCCCGAATGCTTTCGCCTCCTCAGGGAAGTTCAATTTTTTGTTAAATCTTGCATACAAGTAATTAGACGAATTATTACTATTAAAAATTCCGGCTTAAATTTCATTAAACAATCAGATTTTCTTTTTTTTTAACACAGGATCGAAAACAGTATTTTTCCAATTAAAATTAACTAACGGCATAGTGTTCATATTGTGCCGATTTAGGGAAGTATCGCTTATAAATTGTTTTTAGAAGATGAAAATATAAACAAAGTTTAAATTTAAACAAACCCACTTTAATTAGAAGTAGAAATTCTTTGAGAAGTGTATCTAGCTTTTTTCTAGCTTTCAATAAAGGAAAGTAACAAACACTTAAAACAATCAACTTCTTTAATATTTAGCTTGTAGTATAAACCATAGAAAAAATATGAACTAAAATGCCTTATTAGATTAATATTAATTATAATTATTTGAAGATTGTGAGATGGGGTCTGGTGTGACATAGGTTTTAGAAAAACATTTTTTTTATCGTGCCAACGTTTCAATCTTTATTATCATCTTCAGGCCTGGGATTTATAAACATTGTTTAAATTTTACAAATGTAGGATGTGAAAAGAAATAAAATCAAGATTAGATTTTACAATATCAGACCGAACGGTCGGTTTTGTAAACGTTGCCAAAGACTTCCAACTTCGTCTCCAATTTATTGGGAATTTGGCCAATTGGTCGTTTCGAGGGATAAAATATGCAGCGGAACCTTCCAGAAATATTTGAAGCGGTCGGGCGAAATTGGAAACGTAGCAGAACAAACGCAAATTCAAGGCATACCGAATGGCAAATTATATTTTTTACAAAATACAACGTCCCGTCTCAAAAAGGTTCATAAACAATTTTATTTTAACGCTAGAATATGTAATGATTTATTAAGCAACAACGAACACGTTGAAATCGAATGCTTTAAACCGGAAATCGGATACAATCATAAGTACATATTAAATCCTTGAACTACTCCAAACTTCCGTTAAGCCCATCTTACTGCAGCTTTACTTCTCAATTGTATCTGTATCCAACTGGGAATTGAATATACAGGGTAGATTACAATTTTCTTCCGACACGACAGGAAGTCAATGAATCATTAGCATAAAGGAAAAAAAATTAATATAGCTGTAAAATATTACTTTATAAAGCAATCCCACTATATGGTTGTTTCTGTCATGGCGTTTATGTGGGAAAATCGTAAAACATAAAGTCTAAAAAATATAGTTCCCACAGAAGTTGGTGTACTTGATTAAAATATGGCTTCGTACCAACGTATTATTATCGAGTGCTTTTTACTTTCTTGATGATTTTTTCGAGGTTAATTATTATGTTACAACGGCGCTAGAGTGCTACAAACAATTTTTTTGTTTTTATTAGGCCATTGGCGCTTTAGGTATCATAAAGGATTGTCGAGAAGGATTGAAAATGTAAAGTATCGGACTTGGAGTTTGGGGTGATGGTATAAAACGGATGTAGGTCTGGTATGGATAGCAAGGTTGGATACAAAGAAGCTTGGCTAAGGGTACAAAGGAATGGATTTTTGACAAGAGTGACTGGATTTTTTGAAGGGTGGAACCTTGGTTGAACCCCACAGTACAATTACATACGTCCAGATGGGTCTTGCCAAGTAAACTTTTCAGTATTTTGTACCGTCCGTTCGGTTCTTTTGAGGCGAGTGTGGAGAGTCAAAGTAAGTCTTTAGTCGCGTAAAGTCCCAGATAGTGCAAGACACTGATTGCTGGGATATGGAGCCAACAGAGTTGTAGTGGCAGGAAATATAATACTGCGGTGTACGAAGGATATTTGCTGAGATGTGTTTTCCATGAGTCTGATCCTCCATTTTGTTCATTCTTCCTGACCACTACTTGATCTAGGGCTTATTTTTAAAAATTACGGGTTACGGATTCTTATCATTTACAATTTTTCAAAACTCGATTTTTTCCATAAAAATTAATTACTTAAAAATTATTGACGTTGATATTGCATCATGGGATAATATATCATTGCCGGTTAAGACCATAATTATCTCCATTATGGTTTGTTATAATAATAATAATATGTTGTTGAAAGATAACTTTATGAGCACTTTTTGTTGCTAACCTGTTCACCTCACATGTGGTTAGGGAATTCCGATACACCCTGTATATTTTGTACTTGCATAATTGCTCAGAAGACAGGCTGATTTTTAATGTTTGTATTTTGTGAGGGTTTTCAACTAATGTTTTAAACAAGTACGGTTTAGTTATACCGACTTGGCCGTTAATAATATTATATTAATAGTTTTTAATATAATAATGGTTTGGGTATAAATTTTGTCAGGCCATTTAGAAACACGTACAAAATTAATTCTGATGTTTATCCAGAAAACTGGCCCCACAGGGATAGATAGGGTTTTAATTATGCATTTGTTGGCTTTTAATTTATTCGATAAATCTCGTGTAAGAGACCCGGGTGCGCCCGAGGCGCGGCTCCCTGATTTTCTTTCCTCTCTCTCTTTTTTTCTTTTCTTTTTTTTAATATATATTATTTTGAAAAGGCACAGGATCCAAGTTGGGAAACGTGAAAAGGCAAATAAATAAATAAGACGGTAACTAGAGGTGATGAATCGTCGCTGCCGGTGGTGGCCTCTCTTCGGGCGTGAACAGCAAATTAATAGCAGACGAGAAATTCTTTGTACCCCTTAATTGAATTAATTGATGGTATACATTTCATAGCGTTTATATGTACATTAATTACGGAAGCCGGATATTTTACTTCTATTTTTCGATTAGTTGTGATTGGACTTCTTCTGAGGACAAATTTACACCAATATACAAATCAACAAACAACTGGAGGCCACTCCATCAGTTGAAAAAATAATAATAATAATAAAATCTGACCCTTATTAAATTAATAAAACTATGAATTTTGAAGAAAAACAGCTACTCTTGATGAAGAAACATAGTGCTTTTGCTTTATGTCAAACTTTTGATACGTACCACAGCATAACTCGACAGACGAAGAAAGAATACGTCGTTATTAATAATTCTTTCAATTAATTATTATTTTTATCTAAGGTTTTTGTTGGAGATGAAAAACATAGTTCAAAAGAATAAATAATATGGTCAATTAGGTCCACTAAGCAAATGTTAGTTATTATTAATGTTTATCTCCTGTCGTGTATGGTATGTCTTTATAGTTAAATGAAACATTGTGATTTTTATTATCTATTATGACAGAAGTCACGATAGTTCAAGTGGTAAGAGCACCGGCGTATTGAGCCCCAAGGTCGTGTGTTCGAATCCAGCTCGTGACACTAACTTTTTCATCTCAACCAAAAACCTTAGTCAAAAGAATAAATAATATGGTCGATTATGACCACTAAGCGAATGTTAGTTATTATTAATATTTATCTCCTTTCGTGTGTATTATTATTATTATCTATTATGATAGAAGTCACGATGTTCAAGTGGTAAGAGGACCGGCGTATTGGGCCCGAAGGTCGTGGGTTCGAATCCCGCTCGTGACACTAACTTTTTCATCTCAACCCAGACCTTACATAAAAAGAATAATTAATTGAAAGAAGTAATTTGGTCAATTAGACCACTAAACATAAAATGCATTATTATTATTAAAGCTTTTATCAATTTTGGATATGTGTACTGTAAGAAACGGGTTAAAATGAGAAAAACGGGTTTTCAACATTTTATGCTGCTGAATGCACCTCATGCTCTACGGAGCAATTGTTTATCGAACTACAGTCTACCTATGTTACATGATGCCAATTGATTACCAGTGAAAAAATACTTCAATAGGAAAATCAACAATAAATTCAGCAAAAAACCTTTAAAAGTAAACAAAGGACGATATTCGTCGATTTTATAGGTATGAATGTACATCAATATTAAAGAGAAAAACAGTTTTTGAACATTCACTGCAGCAGGGTATTATCAAGCAAAGTAAGCCATATTGTTTATTCATTATTTATCCATGGGCGACAAACCGCTGCAGTTAATTGTAATAGATTAGTAAATTATAAATTTAACAAGAAAAGGACAGAGAAATTGATGTCAAGTTCACACGAGAACCCTGAAAAATTAAAGAGAGAATACACAATTTTATGCCATGAAAATAAATACGGCATGTAGAAAATTATTACAAAAAAATTATTCGTTTAACATTGACTATTATTTATGATGTTTTAATGAATCGAATGAACGTATATCAGTTACAACGTTAACTCAATTTTAGTCGTATGTAGTATTGATTGATTTAAATAGGCTCGACTCTGCCCTTGTGACCTCCTGACTGTGTACATAAAGCGCAGAGCCGAGCCTATGATTTCTCGAGGCCGGGATAATCACCCACTTAGGTGTTTCGATGGCCAGGGGTCAGACCTTCGTCTTATCTGTACCAACGGCAAAGTTAGGCTCAAGGGTTTATCGCCAACAAGGCCATTACAGCCCAAACGCATGTACTTTAAACACTCACACTTTCACTCATTCTTAAATACATTCTTTCTTATTTAACACATTGCACTCATGTAGAATGATGGAGTACTAGATATTTGACTATCACCTTTTTGCGCATATAAGCAACTGTACATATCATATCTAGCCTAATTGAGGGTAGATGGGGACTTGATATTCCGCCATCGACCCTGTTGTTCTATACACATTCGCGCACATAAATACATTCTCAACAAAAAGATATAAAACATATGACATCAAACTTAGTACATGTACAATATTAAGATTACCTGCAATAAACAAAAGATCTGTATCTTGAACAAAATTTTCATATCTGGCGACCTTTCTTCGCTTGATACCCTTCATTGTATGGGACACATGAGCAACCTTTCTCTGCATGTCGGACACATATGCGGGATTAGGCCCAAAAGTAAGGCTCCGTGTGCCGGATGATACTCTGCGGTTTAGATTCTCTGGGAGCTAGATTCGTGCTCTTGACGCGCAAAACCTTCTCGGTTGACTCTCTCTCTCTTTCTCTCTCTCTCTCTCTCTCTCTCTCTCTCTCTCTCTATCTCTCTCTCTCTCTCTCTAGTGTATATGTGTATGTGTAAGTATGTGAGAGTGGGAATATAGTAAATTTAAAATAGGAATACTTGTCTTGGAAATTGAATTTTCGCTTTCAATAAATATGGAATTCTGACAAATATTTTACTTTATATTGAGCTATCGTTTCCAATTAAATACAACTTAAATTCGTTAGGAGGATGTAGGGACAGAGATTTTTTTATGTTTCATTATCATACTTCAAGATTTAGAGAACCAGAAAACAGTTTTTGACCATTTTACACTATGGCAGAAAATTATTTAGAGAACGTGAGTTTGCGGTCTGGTGTGACGTAGGTTTAGAAAAACATTTTCTTTATCGTGCCAACGTTTCGATCTTTATTCAGATTATCTTCAGGGACTTGTATTGCTTGCATTTCAACAAAAAGGTTGTCTGATTGATAGCCGATGCAAGTTTTTTTTCATTGCGGGCGATGTCTTTCAGAATACTCTTTGCTTGGTGTCCATATGTAGTTGAAATCTGTTCATAAAATCCCATGTTCTTCGTTCTTCTCGTGTAGAAATGTGTGGTGATTAGTGACCGTTAGTCAATAATTATTTGGAGATCGTGAGATGCCGTCTGGTGTAACGTAGGTTTTAGAAAAACATTTTCTTTATCTTGCCAACGTTTCGATCTTTATTGAGATCATCTTCAGGGCTCAAAGTGTTTGTTTTCCGTGTAGATGTGTCATTCTTGTGTATCGTGTTGAGAGTTTCTTATACACAAGAATACCACATCTGCACGGAAAACAAACATTTTGAGCCCTGAAGATGATCTCAATAAAGATCGAAACGTTGGCATGATAAAGAAAATGTTTTTCTAAAACCTACGTCACACCAGACTCACGATCTCCAAATAATCATTGGCTAACGGTCACTAAACTCCACACATTTATTTTTTCACATGAGAACTACCAAGTTTTAATGCATTTTCAAAAACACAAAGATTTTTATACCAAAAATGACACGAAGAACAATCAGATTTTTTTAAAGATAGTTCCTACTCGCAGTTAGTTGTTTTCAAAGATCCGGATTTCAAGCTTATCGCTCATCATCAGGTTAAACGAATTTACAACCACGTCTCTCGACATGAATTGTAAGGGTTTTATTTATTTATCCTTTATCATTTCTAATAATTATGGGTTGCGTATTTCTGGAGATATTTCAATTCAAAGACAGGTGGTATTTCATAATTTTAAATAAAATGTTAAATCGTGAAAAGACAAACAGAAATAAAAAATAACTGTTAAATTACGTTCTATCATCATATACTTCAAGATGAAACTAGAACCCTTTGTTTTCAAGAAAAGTGGGTGTGGCATGAAACAGAGGAACTGTATGTTTAATGATGCCGAAATTTATATTTTATGCTATAATTTTTAGCTATTTATGTCAGCATAAATACTTGAAAACAGTTTTAGGGCAAAGCGTCAAGTTATCAGTTTTAGACGTCTATACTGTGAGATTTAAAAAAAAAAGGTGGTTTTTGACCAATGTTCGCTACTTGCGGCAAGTAAAAGATTTTTGTTAAATAAGATACCTTAAACAATTATTTAACTGTGGCGCACTACTTATTTATCTCATCATACTTAATGTTTTTAAAGTTACTTTTGCTAACTGTTCATCATAATTAAATAAAATAAGTGATTTTAGATCATTTTCATCTATCTATCCTAATATGGATGGCATGCATATTTTTATGCCCAAAAGCTTAATAAAAAAAGGTTTCTCTTAAAAATTCGCCCTTTTTTATCGATGTTTCAAAAGTTGACAAAAACTTGGTTTAAAAAAATTTACTTTAAAAATTTTATGAAATTTTACACAGACCATTTTTTGTTGAATCGACACGTGCGGAATCAACGACAGAGCCATTTCACATGCTGTCTAATAGTGAAATAATGTTAACGTCGTACATTTCTAACACGTTTTACCGAGGGGAAAAAACCGTTTCGTTAGCTTGCATGATTTTTTCCCGTTCTCTAAATTATGGCCAGTGTTTAAACACAGCAAACAAGACAAACCCGAAAGGTGCGTTGTTGGCGAAGGAAGTGAACACGGGCAGGAAATGTGATTATCGAGGCAGGAAACAGGATTAGCCCATAGGCCACACCGCCCAATAGCGCTGATAAACTTGGAAAAGAGGATCCGCCAAACAAATAATTATACTTAAAACTGGAAAGAAGAAAGTAGGACTTAGAACGGGCTTCAACTCCTAATGCAATTAGTCGGGACAACTTCCTTCCCGAACCGGTGTTATTAAGATCAGCCTAAATAAAATCATTCTACTTTCATTTTATAGTATTATAATATTAGTGTTCAGGCCAGTCACGTTACTTATCGGGTGTGGAGACAATTTTTTTTTTCAAAAAAAGTTAAATTAAGTCGTATATGTTAAGATGTATATATTAATAAAAATTTCTCTTGAAATAATTATCATTTGCTTGAAGAACAAAATAGAAACAAATTTAACATATTTTTAACTCTTGGATTAAATGATTACTTGGAGATCGTGAGATGCGGTCTGGTGTAATGTGGGTTTTTGCCAATGTTTCGAACTTTATTGAGATCATCTTCAGGGCTCAAAGTATTTGTCTATTTAGAATGTTATAGCAGTCTTGTGTATCGTCAGGCACTCTCAACATGACACACAAGAATGACTCATCTATACGTAAAACAAACACTTTGAGCCCTGAAGATGATCTCAATAAAGATCGAAACGTTGGCACGATAAAAAAATGTTTTTCTAAAACCTACGTCAGACCAGACTGCATCTCACGATCTCCAAATAATCATTGGCTAACTGTCACTAAACACCACACATTTCTTGGATTAAAGTGGAAAAATTGTACAATAGGTTAGAGGGTAAACGTGCAAAAGGGATCGGCAGAAAGGTAGCAATTACTCTATGCCGGGTTGACAATGGAACTCGGTTGTAATTCGGTTTAACAACTTACACGGATTAGATATTATGGTAGGATATAAGAAACACCTTAAATCCTGGGATAAACATGGATTGGAAAACTTCGGATTATCGGATTTATTTGCAATCTCTTGTTATTTATAAATGATTACCAGAGACTCTCAATTTTAAATATAAAATCCTTTCGATTTGTTGACTTTTTGGCAGAAAAGTAAACTTGGTTAGAAAATGTCATGTAGGATTACCCACATGGGAACTTAAGATAGGTTTTTGCGTAATTGGGCTACATAAGCAAACAAAAAGTTCAAATCGGATAAATCTCTTTGGCAAAGTTCCTCCGCCTTCTAATCACTCAGCAAAAGTCTAAAACGGCTTACTAAAAGGTTTGAAATTATCATGTAAACGGCTGGAAACGTGTTTGATAGGATGATGTTTACTCCGATGTGAAATTTCTGTTGCCGAACGCGGCAAAACTGCTGATTAAATCATGTTAGGATTAACTGATTAGGATCTTTAGTGTCTGTTTAGATAGAATAGTAATTTTTTTTTTTCTTTTCGATTGAGTGTTTCCGGATTAGATATTTCCGGCGAAACTGGATGAAAATGGGTTAAAAAAACTAGACGGTTGGTTATTTACATATTAGACTGTTAAGGGAACTTGTTGCATTTGTAATTTAACTTTAAATCTAGAACATGGGGCGTCGGTGGCCGCAACGGAGGCGTTGACACGGCGCTCATCACTGTAAGGTAAAGGTCCCGGGTTCGAATCCAGCGGCACTGCACTCGAACCCGACATACAAATGGATTTTTTTCAAAAACACCGGCACCCCGAGGGTTCAAATAACCTAGTAGTTGAAATACCATCGTAAAAGAAAAAAAAAGGAAAAATCTAGAACAATACAGAACTGTTAAATTACAAATAGCTGATCTGATTTAACATAAAAAGGCATGGATATAATTTAAAAAATCTGATGATGATCTTGATACATTCTAACAATCCGTACAATGCAATTATCAACTGCAAATTTTACCTTAAGAAAAATCCTATTAATTTCGCCATACTTAATTTATTTAATTAATCCAATAGGCTAATTTAATTTAACAGATGTCACGATTAATCAAGTAGTCGAACCAAAAATGCGGAATTTATTGTGGAAAGTATGCGACCTGTTTGCGAATAGTTTCCCAGTCTTGTTACAGGAATCCATTCGGATAGGAAACATCGTCCATTAAGTGATGAATGTTTATTGATTCATAAGCCGTTGCAAACTGCCATTAGCTAAATTTTGTCCCTATCCATTAATGGAACCCCTAGGCAGGCCTTGTCTGGTGGGTTTCCTTCGTCGAAACCCGCTTGTCAAACATGATGTGAAAATGTTATGAATTATTTTTACCGTAGGAAATTTACAAAAGAACTGGTTTACGAAGGTTTTTTTATCACAGACTTGACAAACGCGATGGGTTGACGTGGCGGTTTTATTTCCACCAACCCATCACGCCATTCTAGACTAAATTATCGCCAGAAGTGGGAAAATTGGGGTAATCGTCGAATTTCCGTTGCCGTTCCAACTCGTTAAGTTGTTAATGATAAATCAATCTGGCTAAGGGGGTAATGAATAATAAGAAAAACCAGGATAACTTGCTTTGGATTTATAACTGACTCATACGCCTCCTTGGAAAACTTATTTTTAACAGTCCGCTATGGAAATATTTTTATATCACAGTCACACCCCATAAACATCCCAGCGATATATCGTCATCGACCCTCTCCCAGTAATGTCCTGAATCCTTGAAAGACCTTTGTTTTGTGCTATGCCCATCCTGGATTTAAATACAGTCATCTAGCAATATTTAAGGTGCCCTTTGTTTAGAGAACAAAAAGACTGTTCGGGCTCTTTAGCCACGGGACCCCTTCAATCCTTAATGTATCAACAGATGCCAGCTTCGGCTACTTTTCTTTATATACGTGTCCTTCGGGTATTGGTCGTAGTGTTAGTGTAGTGCCCAGGTATGGATAAAAAAAGAACAAATTTGTACGACATAAAAGTTATGTAGGAATACAAATAAAATTTAATTAAACAACAGGCATTTTTTAACTTTTGTCGTAAAAGGATGAAACTATCTTCAACTCATTTTATAATTAAATAATCTTTATTTAAGGTATTTATTTAGAAATCGTGAGATGCGGTCTGGTGTGATGTAGGTTTCAGAAAAACATTTTTTTTATCGTGCCAACGTTTCGATCTTTATTGAGATCATCTTCAGGGCNTGGCACGATAAAGAAAATGTTTTTCTGAAACCTACATCACACCAGACCGCATCTTACGATTTCTAAATAAATATCGATTAACGGTCACTAATCACCACACATTTATTTAAGGTATTGGTCGAAATTAAAAAGTTAGTGTCACCAGCGGGATTCGAACCCACCAGTTGATCGAAGTCACGATAGCTCAAGTGGTAGATCAGCGGCATATTTAGCCAAAGGTCGTGGGTTCGAATCCCACTCGTGACCCTAACTTTTTTTAATTAATTGAAAGTAGTTATTCGGTCAATCAGACCACGAAATATAATGGATTTAATAAGTAAAACGAAGTATATCTTCACTAAAGCTCTCCGTGGCCATTTCATTTGTCGCCGAGAATCGAATCCTGATTACACGACATTTGAAAAATGGCAAAAAGGAAAGAAAATTCGAAAGGTTGTAGGTTGAGATGGGGAGTTGGTGTCCGAATGGATTGAAGTCACGATAGCTCAAATGGTAGAGCAACGGCGTATCTAGCCGAAGGTCGTGGGTTCGAATCCCGCTCGTGACACTAACTTTTTCATTTCAACCAATACCTTACGTAAAGATTAATTAATTGAAAGAAGTTATTTGGTCAATCGGACTACGAAATATAATAGAGTTATTTTGTAATTTTGACCAAATCGAAAGAACCTTCTTTTAAAAATTCTAATAAAACCAATTAAATCCAAATATTTCCTTCTTACTGCTCTTATTGTCGATTCATAGTGGAACGATTTTAAAAAAGGATCCTGCCTGGTTACGTGCCTTGGGGCAGTTTGTCCCGTTTTAAAAGACAACCTGCTGATTAATAGTAAGGCACTCGAAACAAATACTCTTAGCAAACAAGATATACTAGGCTCATTAGAAAAGTAAACTTATCGTGGCTGCCTCCGGCTTAACGAGACCGCTGTTAATTTTGGTTTATGTCCATTTATTGAAAAATTATAGTTCCCAATTAACTAAACGCTTTTCCGTTGTATAGTCTCTTGGTTATTAATACTGCCAAAGGAATCCTGAAGGATGTCCATCCTTTACTTCAAAACTTTAACTATTCGTATATTATTAACTTAAAACTTAATTACAATATAGATAATAGGCAGACCAGGATGATAGGAAACAACCAAATTGCCAACTATTTTGAATATATTATAGATAATAAATTACGATTAATTAAGGTTTTTAGTTGACATAAAAAAGTCAATGGCACGAGCGGGATTCGAACCGACGATCTTCGGCTAGATACGCCGCTGCTCTACCACTTCGATCCACTCGGACACTAACTTCCCATCTCAACCGCACCTTTTGAATTTTCCCTCCTTTTTGCCATTTTTCAAATGTTGTGTAATCGGATTGGATTCTCGGCGACAAATGAAATGGCCACGGAGAGCTTTAGTGAAGTATACTTCATTTAAATTCATTAAATTCACTAATTTCGTGGTCCGCTTGACCGATTAATATATTACAATTAATTAAGGTTTCTAGTTGAGATAAAAAAGTCAATGGCACGAGCGTAATAGCTCAAGTGGTAGAGCAGCGGCGTATCTAGCCGAAGATCGTGGGTTCGAATCCCGCTCGTGCCATTGACTTTTTTATCTCAACTAAAAACCTTAATTAACTGTAATATATTAATTGGTCAAGCGGACCACGAAATTAGTGAATTTAATAGATAATAAAGAAATATCACATTCTTTTTGACCAAAGTCTTTGTTTGCAGGTTAATAGTGATAGAAACATAAATTCTTTTACGACTAATTCTGACTAATTAGGCTTTTTCGTTTTTAGATTAGCTGCATCATTATGTTAACACTCATTTAGATAATCAGCCTGTAAATAAATCTGGAAACGAATTAACCTAAAAATACCCAACGATTTTCTCAATTGAACATATATTTATTTTGTTGGCTTCAAAAGGGATGCCCAGTTCAAACAAATGGGTACTGATTGGTAACAGATAATGAAGAGTATAATTAGACGGTAGTCTCAAATCTTTACGAGACACGTGTGGGTCTCGTTTCGTCCGCGGCCACAAAAAGGAAACGCACGTGCGCGCCTTTCGACCACATCTCAAGACGAAAACGATTTTCCAAGGGTTAAAGTTTTGATAAAATTATAATGGTAAAATGGTACGGATTAAACGGCACGCAACAATCGGCGGCCGGAGACCAATTCCCGTCTCTTCAACAGCTCTAGAACCGGTTTTATATAAATTAAAAACCAAATGCAACTACTATCTCAGTGTCTTGAAACTTGAAATCTGAACTATTTTAAAAATCCAAGACTCCCCTTTATGTCGTAAACGATCTTAGTTTTAAAAACACATTTGCTCGGACTCATCCTGTTCGTGCATAACCGATTTAGCAAAGCCTGTCTTGAAACTTTAAAAAACTCAAAGCATCTCAACAATGCAGTTTTCCGAGCATTCAACTTAAAAGTGCAACATATAAACATAAATTTAACCTCCATCCTTTATTATTAACAAACTGAATCAATTTTTATTAATTACAAACGTTTGCTAAAAATCAAAGAGTTTTACGGTTCTTAACTTGAGGTGTTTAGAACTTCTTGGAATCTCTCCAAGGAAAAAAGTCAATTAATTATTTCGCACTGTTCTTTGACTCACCTCTAGATTTAAAAAATTAACCCGATCAATTATTGACCGGCCAATTAATAAAAGGAAAATTAAACAGGCCATCGTTTCAAGGATTGTTTCAATTCCTAATTGGAGGATTTTCGAGAGAGACGGAAATCACATTTGACATGGAAAATGACGGCCGTTTCTTAAATGGGAATCTGCATAATTTCCTTACAAGTTTGTTAATCGCGCTAACAGTTCCGTGAGAATAAGTTGAAGAGGTGAAGCACCTCATCATAGGGCATGATTACTGTAGAACGAAGTACTACTTTCATACAGTACGATCATTTCGGTTCTTTTTGAATTAATTTCCATTTTTGTTTTTTAATGTTGTTGTCAACAGTCAATTAAAATCGTATCAATTTTGTAAATAAAGCCACTGTTAGTGCATTACTTTAGGTGTGAAATTCTGATAACGCGTCATTATAGCAGACCACGAATTATATCAGTAAAAAACTGAAAACTGAGCAATGTCTAGGAATACCGGGTATATTGAACAACATACATCTACGAGTCTATTAAAAACAACACTCGTGGATTGTCAAAAAAAGCTTGTGCATTACGACAATCCCAAGTTAAAAAGTTTGAGAGTAGATAATACTTCAGCAAGATGAACAACTCGTAAAACCAGGCCCTGACTTAGCCGCTTTAGACTTTTTCCTACTCGAGAGCACACAAACTAAGTTAATCAAAGACAAGAGCGATTCGCCACAACACGGTAGAGAATGTTAAAAGATCATATGTGGCGTGGTCCAGATGAGACAGAGGTGACAACTGGGTAAGATGAACGTAACCTAGAAAAAAGTCCTGACCTAGTTCCTTCAGACAACCATCTTTTCCAAGCAATAATGATCCAAGTATCCTTACGGGAAAACCAACTATTTGATAAAGTTAAGTGTGACTCACTTGCACCTTCAAAATTTACAATTACAAAGTATGGTGTTTATTTCACGACCACGAGGAATATTCTACTTATTCGAAAGAAAATATGTTTAATACGTTGGAAAACTGGAAAATCTAGAAAAGACTTTTTCAATCAAAAGTACTGTCCGTTTATGGAATTGAACTTCTACCTTAACCATCATATAACCCGTACTTGCTCCTTCAGACTACCATTACTGCCCAACAAACTTACAGAAAAAAAGTTTAATTCACTGAAAGACGTAAAAACTGGAAAAGTGTTTCTTCTGTCCAAATCCAAGAAGGAAATTAGGTTTGTATCACACCCAATCTGTAGTCCTGACCGCACTGCTTCAGATTACCGCCTGCTTAGAGCAATAGTCCACTTTCTTAAAAGATAATATGTTTAGTACATTGGAAAACTGGAAAATCTAGAAAAGACTTTTTCAATCAAAGGTACTGTCCGTTTATGGAATTCAGCTTCTACTTTAATCATCATATAACCAACCCATACTTGTTCCTTCAGACTACCACTATTTCCCAACCAACTTACATAAAAAAAGTTTAATTCATTGAAAGACGTAAAAACAAGAAAAGGCTTTCTTCTGTCAAAATCGAAGAAGGGAATTGAGCTTGAATCACACCCAATCTGTAGTCCTGACCTCGCTCCTTCAGATGTAAGGAACTCGCTCCTTGCTTGGTGCAATAGTCCACTTTCTTAAAAGAAAATATGTACACTACATTATAAAACTCAAAAATCTAGAATAGACTTTTATGGAATTCAGCTTCTACCTTAACCATCATATAACCATATATGCTACTTCAGACTACCTCTACTTCCCAAAAATCTTACAGAAAAAAAAGTTTAATTCATTGAAAGAGGTAAAAACAGGAAAAGGCTTTCTTCTGTCAGAATCCAAGAAGGGAATTGAGCTTTATCTCACCCAATCTATAGTCATGACCTCGCTCCTTCAAATTACCACCTGCTTGGAGCAATAGTCTATATTCTTAAAAGAAAATATGTTTAATACATTGGAAAACTGGAGAAATTAAATTATGAATTTTTCAAATTGCAATTCAAGAAGTTATACCACCAGGATCTATTACCACTCACTCAACAGTACTTGCTACTTCAGACAATCGACTCTTACCAGTAATGCCGTGGTTATGGTTTAATCTCCAAAAGAGTATAAATGAAGAAAATACATGTAAAATTTTGGGTATTAGAGTTTTAATCAAAATCCAATGAGTGGTACTACGAGAGAACGGACCTGACTCCGCTCCTTCAGACTATCAGCTCTTCCGAAGAATTTCATATATTCTTAAGCAAATTGAAAGATAAAAAACCGAATGAAAAATCTTATTTCGATCAAAATCAAAAGAGTTGTGTCAGAGAATTAGTTAAAATCGTTGTGCAGTCACCGTACAGTCATCATACTCTGTACTGTCTGTACTTCTTCAACAAAAAACTTTTATATATCGGAAAAACGTAAAATCTGGATTATTAGTTTTTCAATTGAAATCCAAGGAAGCATCCATTCCATAAGGGAGTTCAACTTCTTCCGTACTCACACTATTCCTGACCTTGCCCCTTCAGACTAAAAATCACTGGCACATACGTATAAAAAGAAAGCTTGCTTACGTTGAAATAAGCAAATGTATATAAAGATTTAAAAATTGGAATTGAGGAAATGGAGTATCTTGCTTCTAGATAACAATATACCAGAAATGATACCGTTTTCGTATTTTCAAGATTAAAAATATCAAATAAATTTTAAAATAACTCTTGACTGTCATGTATGTTTTTTTCATAGAAACATTATTCTGGTTAAGTCATTGCTGCATGCCGATCCGATGTCTCCATCAAGTTGATTCAACTTGACGCAAATCGCTACGAATAGTTGACGATCCAATGAACAAATTTTCTTTATCGAAAGAATTTGGATTCGTCACACTGCGAAATTCCAATTTTCGAAATAACTTTTCGAGAGTTGATTTCCAAATTAGTAGATTATTTTAGTTAAACTTAGCACATTAAAGCAGAAATGTCTCACACTTATTCTACAATGCAATAATTTACTATTCTGCATCTTTTTTGGACGCGACCAATGAGCCTTTTCATAAAAATAAAATAAAACCGGCAAACGATCCTTGATAAGAAAATATTACCGGCCAATTGTCATAGCATATGTGTGAAAAGTCGTATAAGTTCACGGCGAAGGTCGAATTTCCATTTGACTCTGACCTCTCCCTTCATTTATTATCGCCTCGGTCGGGCTCAATTTAAATAAAACGCAGCCATGTATTTTCCTCCTGTTGGCACCTCTGACGGTACGAAAAAGAGAATTCCGAAATCCCCCCCCCCATTCACACGTTCTATTGGGTGTTGTTGCTATGGAACTAGACGAAATCTCTAATTTTTTAAGCCTGGGGGTCAATATTCTATTTAATATTAACAAATGTGATACAAGAACCTTTCAAAAGAGCCTAAACTATAATACGGTTATTAAAATTTTATTTCTGTGAATTTCCAACAAAACCCTGAAATCCAATACAAAATTTGACAGTTCTGTTTTTTTTCTCAAATGGAAAAAATATCAATGAGCAGAGGGAAATGCTACAACTCCTTCAGTACGTTAATATTTTATGAATATTTCTACAGATCTAACTGATCGTAATTGGAAACACGTCAAAACTGGTCATATAAATTTTTCAATAGCTCACTTTTTTCTTGACGCAAAACATTTTAAGCTCCTTAAATTTCTTTGGATTTCCGGACACTGGGCTTTTTGGAAGTTTGGTTCCGGCCTGTCTAGATGGTCCGGAGGTTTAATGGCAACTCTATCCATTAGGCTGAGTGCAAAGCACCCTGCTTTTAACAACTTAGGAACGGTTCAAAAAAATCCACTGTGGACTTTGATTTTTTATTCCGACCGTATTAAATATCACTTTGAACAAACAGTGTTATCGGTATTATGTTTAACAATGGTCAATGATTCTTCGAGATTTCTTTTGAAAAATCAGTCTTTTCGGCTTTTGCATCTGATGCCAGCAAACCTGCAGTTTTTATTTCTTCCATTATCTCCAGGCATATATAAAAAATAACTAAAGTGCTGTAGATAGATAGGGAGATAGATAGATACATGGATAGATAGATAGATAGATAGATAGATAGATAGATAGATAGATAGATAGATAGATAGATAGATAGATAGATAGATAGATAGATAGAGAGAGAGAGAGANGTGTGTGTGTGTGTGTGTGTGTGTGTGTGTGTATGTCAACGAGAGACATTAAGAGTGAGATTAATTATTCCAAATATCAAATATTTCCTTCCGCTAAGAGTTTTTATTTTAAATAAACAAGTTTAAATCGATTTGATGGTAAGGTATTGCAAATGTGTGGGATATAACAATGTTATTCCCTCCGTCCCATGTTTGGGCAACACTGTAGGCAACACTGATTCCGGGAAGTGAAGTTGTTTAGTTTAGTACTTTTGTATTGAATACATTAGTTTATTGGTCCAAACGGGCCCGACAGTACTTTCCTACCAGTGAAATGTATTATTGCAAATAATTGCTGATTATAAATTTCACATTTTTTACAATCCAAATAAATACATTACATTCCACTTGTGTATGTTAATCAATATATTGCTTAATTTAATGTTTTGAAACAGAACAACCCACACTTTTGACCTGTTTTAATTATAATTTGTATTAAAAAATAAACAATGCATTTCATAGAAAATAAATGAAAAAAGAACTTAGTAAGTTTTTTATGTATTCAATTGTTTTTATTTTTGACTACAAAAACAAAACAAAAAATTATTTTTCCTTATGGGATTTCTTTTATAGCTGTAATTAGTTCGTTGTGGGTTGTTTTTTGGGGCGAGACAGTAAAGGCGAATACATAAGGACGTTTTATGTTCTCATCCTGGAACCAGGTCCTTTAGAAAAGTACAAAAGAATTAATTGTCCAACGTGATAGGTCACAGCCGACGTTTATAACCGGTCGGTTTTTATTACTCGATTTTTTTAATCTTTATGTACATATTTTTTTTACTCCCAAGACTCAGAAAACCTGCAGACATTCAGATTATTAATCTGAAATACCAAAGTCTGGGATACTTCATAGCTATGCCCGTCGATCAGAGAGTCGATATAAATTTCGATTTTTACGGTTCAATTAAAAATAAAAGGGTCCTTTGTTCTTTTGGAACCGACCGAAACAAAAAAAAAACTAATTCCAAAACTTTACAATTTACCACACATATAAGAAAAAAACAAGAAAAAAATCTCTTTCCAAATTTAATACGGTCGTAAAGAGAGCTTCGACGCATGAGAATTTGTACAATTAAATATTTGCGACAAGCCACAAGACTAAATTAAAGTTCATGGATTTGATTGAATTAGGTGGGCATATTCAAGTAAATTAGTCACTCTTCTTAAAAAGATAGAGGGAGAGAGAGCTAATAAATACGCAAAACATAAAGAAAAATGTATTTGTGTTGAAAGAGTGTGTTCTCTCCCCTCTCTTTCTTTCTCTCTTTCAACCTTTTTCTGACTCTCTGTTTATCTAGCAATTTCTTTTGACTCTCTCTTTGTTTGTACTGTTCATTTTCTCGCACTTATTCACTCGCTCTCTATACTATCTAGTTATTACCCCCTCTCTCTCTCACTTTTTATTTCTTCTTCTTTTCTTTATCTTTTTCGACTCATTCACTCTCTGTATATTATATAGTTATGATTTCTCTCTCTCTCTCTTTCTCTCTTTTTTTTCTCTCTCTCTCTCTCTGTCTCTCTCTTTCTCTCTCTCTCTCTCTCTCTCTCCACACACACACACACACACACACACACACACACACATGCATCTTCCCACATACGCACATACACACACGCGCGCGCGCGGGTGTGTGTGTGTGTGTGTGTATGTGGCAAGATGCATGTACAGCAATGACGTCAACCTCCGGACTGTAGTGACGTGTGGAGGAGGAGGATGGCGGTCAGAAGGTTTGGGACAGAATAAAAAAGGAAGAACGACAGAGTTTGTATTGTATTTTGTATTAAGACTTTTTTTCCCCCCTTATGGTCTAGCATATTGGCCAAATCTCTAATTACAGTATTTCACTCCACGATTGCCTTGTCATTTCGAGCACTTATTAATTCCAAAATTTGGGGGCCGCTCCAGCTCGAAACAGAGGCAAGAGTTCGGTAGTGACTGTTTTGTTTTATTTTTTCCGATAGTGATTTTCCCTATTGTGACTTTCACGATTGTGACAAAATGCCGAAGACTCAAAGACGGGCAAACCGCCGCTATCGAGACGCCGACGGGGATAATGAAATCCAGGAGAAGCTGGATATAAGTTGAGAGAACTGGAACAGCGGGAGCTCGAACTCCTCAGGAAGGAAAATGCCGCGTTACGACGATCGAACACAGTACGAATTTTTCTTTTAAAGACGTGCAAGACAGTTATTATTACAGTCATTATGCATTGATTATCGAAGAATAAATAAAAAAATAGTCAAGGATAGATTTCCCATGCCCTTGATAGATGACCAACTTGACAAGCTCCGAAGTTCACGTACTTTCACAACTTTAGATCTGAAGAACGGCTTCTTCCACGTGGCAGTCGCTGAGGAAAGTACAAAGTGAACACCATTCGTTCGCCTACCGGCCATTATGAATTTTTAAAAGCTCCGTTCGGACTTTGTAACTCGCCAGCCGTTTTTGTGAAATTTATTAATAACGTATTTCAGGACTTCATTTCAGCCGGAGTGGTCATGGTGTATATGGATGATCTCGTAATTCCTGCTCAAGACGAAATCGAAGCAAAATCGCGACTTTCTTTGGTTATTAAACGCTGTCAGGAATACGGGCTGCAAATCAATTGGAAGAAATGCGTTTTTTTTTTTTCAAACGAAAGGTGGAATACCTCCGCAACGCCGTAGAGTATAACTCTGTACGACCGTCACCAGTTAAGACAGCCGCTGTAGCTAAATTTCCCCAACCGACGACGAAAAAGAATATGCAAAGCTTCCTGGGCCTTACGGGATATTTTCGTAAATTTATCAAGGACAATGCCGCTATCTCCAAACCTCTCAGTGATCTATTGCGCAAAGACGCAACGTTTAAGTTCATCGAGGAACGAAAAACTGCGTTTACTCTTTTGAAAGAGCGCCTATCATCAGCACCGGTTTTGAAAATATATTGCCCTACTTCTAAGACCGAATTACACTGTGACGCGAGCCGCGACGGCTATGGTGCAGTATTGTTACAGAAAGACCCTGAGGACGGACTTTTCCATCCAGTCATGTTCATGAGCAAAAAAACAAACCAACCCGAGAGGAATCCTTCGAGCTATTCGAGCTAGAGGATTGAGCCGTGATAGAAGCGATTAAAAAATTCCCAGTTTATCTCATGGGACCGACTTCAAAATCGTGAGTGATTGTTCGGCGTTTAGAATGACAATGAAGAAAAAAGACGTTATACCACGCATCGCCCGATGGGCCTTATTTTTACAGGAGTACTCCTACAAGATCGAACATCGGCCTGGTTTGAAAATAGCTCACTGTGACGCACTTAGTTTGAAGATCTACGACTGAAAACGCTAATCGAAGAGAAATATATCGAGTACTTCCAGAATTTCCAAGACGAGATGAGAAACACGGCTAAGAAAAAGATAATGGACGTTCAGCGAGAGCAAAAACAAACTTACAATAAGACGCGCAAAGGAGCCAAGCAGTATACAGTTGGTGATTTGGTAGCAATTTCGCGTACCCAGTTTGCTTCGGGGAAGAAGATCGGCAGAAAATTTCTCGGGCCTTACGTAATTACTGCAAATTCGTGGACATAACCGCTATGACGTTCGAAGAGTTGGCGATCATGAGGGGCCTTATTCTACGTCAACAGCTGGTTAAGCCATGGATGACTTCGGCTGGCTATGACGACCGGGTCGTATATATAATACTATAAGATGATGACAAAATTTACGAAATTCTAAATATCACTAGAAGTAATGCGTTTATATATAATTANTATATATATAGAATTAATAGGTGCTCGAAATGACAAGGCAATCGTGGCGTGAAATACTGTAATTAACACAACGACATAAAGATTACATTTATACGTCTTAATACAAAATACAATACAAACTCCGTCGTTCTCCCTTTTTTTTCCTGTCCCAAAACCTTCTGACCGCCATCTCCTTTATATATATAATACTATAAGATGATGACGAAATTCTAAATATCACTAGAAGTAATGCGTTTTTTTTCTAACATAACTCTGGGTTCTATATCTTACGTTTTATTGTGACGACACAGTGATATAGAGAATAACATGCCACTTTTAACTAGGCTTACTGTAAGTGACTGTCTTTAGCGGTTACTTTAAGTAGAAAGATCAGTTATATGAACAAATAAATAGTGTATCACTGGGGCGCCATCTATCACCTATAATTGCAGACCTGGTAATGAATAAACTCCTGAATATAATGGAATATCAATTTCGCCATAACTGTTAAAAGAAATGATACACATGAACCCTAACGATAATACATGTAACTTAAAAGCAGATCTCCATAATTTAAAAATTATTCGAGATGAATTCTGTGATACAAAGAATAAACTACTGCTCAAACATTAGTACTAAACACACGTTATACGTACACATTTATTTATCACTTACCAAATGTCAAAGAATAAAAATAGTCAATAAAAAAAATATAACCGGTATTATAATATATAATATTTATAACGGATTCTGCAACAAGATTAGAGCGAAGGATGATCGAGTTGACCGATACAACTGGAACGTTATTTCCTTAACAAAATCTCTTTAGTAATTAAAACAATTATATTTATCATTTTCTAGAGCGCCAAGGAAGACTTAATAAAAACTGAGAGCTTGGCAAAAATACTAGTTCATTTTAGACCACATCTCCGATCCCAAACATCAATTTGTTGACGATAATTCACCGTGTGATTTATTAATTAAAACATTTTATCTATTTTGCCCTATTTTAGGCTTTTACAATATACTTTAGAAATTAAAAATAAAATATATAAAAGATAAAGAACTGTCAGGAAAACATTCAAAATAAACCGACGGCATAGGTCCGTTTGGTGTAAATAGCCGGGTGGCCCTCCTTTCGCCACTGTTAAGACGCCCGTACCTCACAAAAAGTTTATGCTATTTATTTAATGGGGTTGACGGGGATTCCGTCACTGAGCACTTCCTGTGTACGGAACTGTCAATTCCATCGGATCCTCTTAGTGAAAGGGAAAACGGTATGGATTAGTGAATAGGAATGAAGTCGTTTACTTCCATGACATCGGAAGACTTCATACTTCGCTGGGGAAGGAAAAAAATTGTTGGGATTGAACAACCGCCTGATATTTGCAGTGCTACATTCAACGAGCTGAGTATCCCCGACTTATTATATTGTTGATTGAATATCATGTTTAAGCATTTTCAATGCAAGAAATATAAATATTAATGCGAGGTGAGGAAAGATAGAAGGATATATACAGGGTGAATTGCTACTCGTGCTACAAACTTCTCCAGTAGATTCTTCACCCTAAAATGAACAAAAAAGTTCATATTGTCCATGGTCCGATTCTCAACCATTTCAGAGTAATTTCGCTTTNTGTGTATATATATATATATATGTGTGTGTGTGTGTGTGTGTGTGTGTGTGTGTGTGTGTGTGTGTGTGTGTGTGTGTGTGTGTATATGCATGGTGAATTTTCAAGGAGGGTGAAGAAGATCACAAGCAACATAGAAATGTTAAAAAATCTTTAAAATGTTCAAAAATATATAATTCCCGTATTTTCATGCTGAACGCCAATTCATATTTAGCTATAAATTAAAGGAAAACAAAGACCTTTATATTAAGAGAGGATACTTAAGTTCATGAAAAATTTATACTCAGATGATGTGTGTTGTTCGCCTGGGGCGGTCAGAGGTCGAAAAGAATTTATTTTACCCTTTGTTCGCATTCACTACCCTGTTTGCTGCTAGGCTGAACAAATGTTATTGCAGATTTGGGTATGTTATGACCGTATTAGTTTAATAAATATACTTTTTTCTTTCCTCTGCAATACGTTTTCAACATAATATTATGTTTACACAATTTGTTTTCAGAGTATTTTAATCTTATTATAACTTATTTGTTAGGGCTTATGTTGTTTTCACAGTTAAACGCCTTTAATTTGAAAGAAGGAGGACACGTTAAATTGTTACAGTTGATGGTGGGTATCGGTTTGCGATTCAGTGGACTCTTACTGAACTAGCACTGGGTCAGATGTTCCCATCTTTACTCAGCTGACTGAATCAGACTGAGGATCTTTAAAATCCGGACTCACCCCCAAGGAGGTCTCTCAGATGTCCACTACTACCCTAGGATAGCACCGGGAAGATTTTACTTTTTTTAACTTTTTTACTTTAGATGAACTGTCACATTCCTTGGCTGACGAGGTGGTGCAATGCTACCCAAGTTCAGAAGTGCCAAGAATGAAAGAAGGTAAAAGAATACTTCCATACAAAAGCCTTAAAAAAGCAGTTTTGTGGTTTCTGGCACAGCTTTTCAACAGTGCCTTTCACCACCGCCGGAGAGATAGAGAAACACTCTATCTCCGGTTCCGGTTTGCCGGTACTCTCTAGCTTAGGTACAAGCTCCTTGCAAACCACGACCACACTAGTCCAACCTCAAATGGGGACCACTTGGAGACACCCCCTCCCGTGGTACAGTATTATTTTTAAGATGGGACTGATGGCCGACCCAGGAATGCCTTAGATAAATCTCAGGAATTGCCTACTGATGCACCCGTTGCCTGAGGGGTGTGGGTTCAGTAGCCCACTCTAACAGTAGCACTGGGTGGTCGCTGATTGGGCCCGTCTTCACTCGTGGGTTTGTTCAACTACTCAAACGTGAGAATGCCGAAAAGCATATGAGTAGTTCAACGTACCCGCGAGTGAAGACGGACACAATAAGTGACCTAGAATGGGTTCAGCAAGTTAAATTGTGTTTGGCAGTGGAAAACAACCTAATATAATAATAAAATTATCATTTTTCCATGCGTTTGGTTTAACGGTTTATTTTGCTTACAGATTTAAGTTTTAATAGTGTAGGTGGATCAAACTTTGATGTTGATATGCAAGAGATGAATACACCATCGGCTAATAGACACAGATCATTTGACTGGGTATTGTAATTTTGCTCCTTAAAGTTTCACTCATTCGAGTTTAGAGTTCACGCCAGGGACGAACTCTGTGTCAACAGCTATTAACTAAAGAGAATATACGGTCCTAGTAATTAAGATTGCCGATCAGATGAACGAAGATGGGTTATGTCTGACATTATGAAATTAATAGCAATGGTGGAATGCATATAAATATGCATTCAATCGAGCATATGACATCTCATTTTGCAGTCCAGGATGGAACCTAGCCTCTAGGAGCTGTCAACAGTTTAGTCATTTCAGATCCAACCATTGCAGATTTTTACATAGGATCTTTTCTCTTTCTCCAAGACCTTTAGCACACAAAATTCGAATTGAAATCTATGAACTCATATTTCGGCCATCGGACCTCTAACCGTATACATTCACACTAATGCATACATTCATTATCAATACACAAAAAATGGACCATAAAACAAAATACTATATACATTAAATCAGCCTTAATTTCTCAAACGAAGTTTAGGACCGCAGTTTGGCCTAAAGTATGTGTACATGTGTCAACTTCGCAAGGCCTATTTTTAGTCGGGTGAGCAAAATCCCTTCACTATGATTCAGATCAATCTCTCCACCGTACGTTTGATACGGAAGAACCACTTTGCCATTTTCGTTGTTTTCGGTGGGACGTAGTATATATATATTATTTCATAATTTATGATTCATGTGTATTATTACGGTATACTCACAAAGGATAAAAATAAAACTACAAAATAAAAAAGTTGTTGATTTCTTTTTTAGTTAAATAAAGCAATACTTAAACGTTTATTTTTCACTATGTATATACAAGAAAACATGATTTTCTTTTTAAAGTATATAATTGAATTTTCAAAATAAATCATTTCACGTACTTAGACGATAATATGTAAACAACCGTTGAGAATGGTGTCACAAATGCGATTTCCATTTGAGTTGCAGGTGTTGCTGATAAGAAGTACATGGTTGACACGCCTCCTATGTTACTTAAGGATTAATTCCTGCTAGTTCTTGTTAACGATAAAATATTTTTTTCTAATTGGACTAGATGAGTTTGCTCAAGAGTTTAGTTTCGCCGGAATAAAATCACAATTTGAATTAATATTTATTTAGTTTTGGCTAAATAAATCCAACCCTGTAGGAGTCTTGGACGAGATTCAAAAGCAATATAAACTGCCAGAAAGGGCCCATTAATTGTTTTATTCTCTTTAAATCATTACCGGCAAAATTAGGAGGCCGGATATGATTTGAATTCTCTCTGGTATGCTGTACATGAAAAGGGCTGGGTATTATTTAAAGTGTGATATCGGTGGGTTTAAGCGAATGGTTATGGGGGTGTATAAAACGCCGGGCTATATAGCACCGTGAACACTGGGACTTCCGTCCCTTTGTAGCCGCTATTTATTATTTCTAGCCCGAGCCTGGTTTATTGTCCTGTTGACACCCGAACCTTCGGCCGAGGCCTCAATTTATATTATGCGCGCCTTAATCGTAAGCGACTATTTGTTATATGTATTACAGGCGTCTGCGAATAATGGTCGCCACTGTAATTTGACTCGGACTACCTTGCGATCCAATAAATCTTATTCGGAGGCTCAGTATTCCAAAGAGGATACACAAATAGGGCACGTTCAATATCTTCCTTGAGTAATATATAACAAACGTAAAACCGTTTCTACTGTTTAACTTAAGCCGAACACATAACGCTTAACTGCGGCCTCTCTTTCAAGTTAATATCTCTTGAACAAGTCGAAACATAAATAGCCAAAAGCTAACTCCTTCAATTACGTTGTTTGCCCAATGCACATATCACCATAAAGTACAAAACAAAAATTAATTAACAATTATTGCTATGTTTTAGTCTAAAGTTTTACTTTTTTACGAAATATTCAAAATAGAAATAATTTTGTTGTTCCAAGCCCTGCTTCCAATCCTTCAGTTGTTTGGAAAAGGCAAGACTCAACCGTATCTGTAAACGAGTGATGTATAGGCGTGTGTGCATTTCGCCATCTTCATTGTTCTGGGTCTGTGTGAATTCTGAGAAGTCGTGTCACTTCCATAAGTTCGTGAGGAGTGACGTGAATTCATATGTCTATTGGCTTAAACTTTAATGTATCACTAAATTGCCTAGTTTTATCTTTCTACCCTTTCTAAACGATGTTTTGTTTGTATTTGATTGAAAGAAATAGGGTTTAAAGAATACCGCCAATATTTAACTCGATTACTTGATAGGTTTATAATGACCAAATGTTTTTGAAATTTTACGAAATACTGAATTAATAGAAATAGTATACAAACTGGGATCAACGATGCTGCTCTATGGACGGCATCTTATATTTTTCTGGATACTGTTGTGGCACCTCACTCTTAACCAGAGGTCAGTTAGGATTTCATGGTAAGATAATAGGAGTGGGTAGGAGACGTTTAAGTTTATCAAACCTATCGGGCTGCCAGACCCTATCAAAAACCTGTACTACATCTGGGAATGCACGCATGCAATACTCTTTATTCTTGTTTTGGATGTTTATCTACCTCCAGGTTCAGTTTGGGTAATAAGATCTGTAATTTTGTTAATTTGGTTTTTTAATAAACAGGTCTTGGATGGAACAAACCACCGAAAGCCGGCACAGCCCAAAAAGTTGTTTTGCTCTATATGACTTATGAACAAGATCTTACCACCCAACCTCTATTCTCTAGAGCACAGGAGTTCACAACTCTGAAACTTTTTTTTCTCGGTATTTGTTAAAAATAATTCCATATTTACAGACTCACTAAGAAAATAATTACATATTCTACAGTAGGCAGGGCTCAGAGTACCGTTGCACGACTGAGGTCCTGCACTTACAACTAAATAAAAAGTCGGTAAAATGGTCATAACCCTACCGACATCCTTCCATTCCTGCTACATCATACAGTATGTACAAAATTTCACTCATCCATTAGACTAATTTCCTTAACTCAGATTTTATTTTTGACGGGCCAGTGGAGTACTCAATATTCTTCGACATCCTCGTCCATTTATACAAAACATTCACGCTAATAAATACATTCATGTTGGAGAGGTTGAATCACCTCGGTAGTCATACTACAATCTTGATAGCGGCGACCTGTCCTTCTAAACTAATTTGGTGGGCCTGTGAGCTACTCTATATTCAGTCACAGCCACATCAAGACGTACCTCATCCGCGCTAATAAATACATTCACACTGAAAAATGGAGATATACCACGTGTATGTACCCATACGCATTTATCAATTTTAAGTATCTAATAAGATTATCTTTGAAGTAACTTTGAAACCTTGTTAAATCATGGAATGGTGAGAAGAGAAGCCTAATTGGTGAAGGGAATTATTTCAAATGAGTATCTAGGATGGGTGCGCTTTAAAAGGAGTCTTTCAAGGTTTTGGGACATTGAAAGAAGAAGGCTGATGCGTCTTTCACCAAAATAAGAGTTTCTAAAAAAAAAGAAAAATGATGCTATTTCTGAGTAAATATAATTTTTGTTTTTAATAATTTTCGATTTCTATCATCGATCGATAAAAACGAAGAATACGTACAAGATAAAAATAAATATTTGGAAGCTAAATTCTACGGGGAACAATGTAAATTTAAAAAATGACACTTCATGGGTTATAATTTAGTACAAGCATTATATTAAAAGGCAATGATATTATATTTATTAGGGCAGTTTTATTCGAAAATATTTGTTATAATATTCTCTGATAAAGTAATATTCGATAAGTCCAGCTTAATTGTCCTCTGGTATTTTCCCAGACAACTATTTAATAAGTGTAGCTTTGGAATGTCCAGCTAATTTTTCCGTTAAAAAACTGTTGCTGCGAAGTCCTTCATAAAACTCAATGTTCATGACCATATTGTGTTACAACTCTACCGGCATATTGACTTAATTAATTGCCGGTTTTCGTGTCTGTGTATTAAATTAAGATCGAAACAGAGTAATCACCCCACGAAGAGAGAGTGGGCAAATATTTTTTGATGTTGTATGACTAACTATAATTACAGGTTTGGAAAAGGTTTTATAACAATGAAAATTAATAAAGTTTATCAATTAAATAACTCAATTATGGCTTTCAGTATTATTACTAAAAATAATTATTTAATTATTAACATCAACAAACCATACTTTTTTTACCCACCAAAAAGAAATTAGGTATTTAAACTTTCTAAAATCATTCAAATTATAAATACAAAATCTTAAGACGACCAATGACCATATCAATAAATATAACTAATTATCAGAAATGTCTAACAATAAAAAGACTATTATAAAAACTTCAAAAACATTTTCTAAACGTTTTACAGTGTTTTAAATGTTGTTACTTCGTCAATAACTTTTTATATCTTGTCAATCATAAGAGGATAAATTATTTTTTCCATTTGTAAAACAATCCATAAAGAACTTACATGGGAAGATATCACCATACAAATTCGGCAATTATTTATTATTTAATTAAATTTATTTATTTAATGCCTTTATCTATGATATTCGACGAAAGATTTGATTAACTTGAACCCGGCCGAAAACAGTTCCAGCAAGCCCTCCGGAGAGAAATCTATTCTCTAATATCGTTACGGTGAATCTTTTTTGTCTTCCTTTTTTCAATTTTTTTTCGGGGTTATGGATAAAATCCATTTACATCTAGATAGGTATTGAGAATTCCAAATTCCCTGAGGCCATGATACATGCCTCATTCCCCGCTAGTCCAGCAGACAGGCGTCAAGGTACCATTGGCTCCTCAAGCTAGCAATACAGAAAAACTAATGAATCTAATTAATTGACCTAATTTAAAATAACATTTTCAGTACATAACTGTAACTGTCGGTCTGTTTTATTCATTAGTGAGATAAATAGAAAAATATATGTATATATAAAACCACGGATAGATAGAGAAAACATTTATTCTCTACTAATATTATTAAGAAAGAACGTTTGTTTTATTTAATAGGTAATCTCAAAATCTACCTAAATTTTGACCAATTTTTTTAGACGCGTTCCTTATTTTCATAAGAATGACATAGACATAGTTTTGTATTATTGCAGTATCAAGTAAAGATATGTTGTATGTTACTGTACATGTTTCCCACTTGGGGCGCAATGTCATATAACATTGAAATTCTTTAGCTTGCGCACCTGGCTCATAGGCCTTATTACACGTTTAGATTCTCAAGTTAGGAGCAACTAACCTCCACGCAAGGACAATCTGCTTCTTCCGTGAGGTGTAGAAGCCCACATCATCCTGCAGCATGCTGCCGACATATCGACTTCTCCTGCTTGCCCCTTCCGAGGGGGTGGGTTAACATAAGCACCCTTAACCAGTGCCGCGCGTAAATGGATACCCCAAAAAGTGGTCGAAATGCATCGACCAAGTCTCCCACGCACTTACTAGATAGAGAAGACAACTCTATCTCCCTGGGGTAAGAGTGTAAGAGCTCCGCCAGCGTATATGGCCATATCGCAACCCAATGCAGTTCAGCCTAACTGCTAATCTCCACCGTTGCGATGCTCCTTTAGAAAGACGTCCATATCCCATGTCACGCCGGCAGTGTAAACATACGCAGATGAATGATAACCTACATAGTTTACTGTTTTAAGTAAACTCTGATTCATTGAACTTCAGTCTGAAATTGAAAAGACAAGAGGGTGATATCCCGCTCGCAGAACCTCACTGAGGGAAGCAAGAGCGCGATATCATGCATACCATCCAGAACGGGTTAATACCTATGTCAAAACCCAAATTTAAACGTTATCTGCGATACCTAGCAACCTTCCTGAAACGTTTTTGGCGTAAAAGAACAAAAAACAAGTAAAATCATTTAAAAAAATATTTTTCACATGGAAATTTAATATATTTTTACTGTTTATCCATTAAAGATGGGTGAATTACTCTGATGGGAAGTGAGGGCATCCAGACCGGGATGGAGGGGTTCCGTTATAGAGGGGTTTAAAATGTAACTATTATGTAACTACAAAATGAAAGAGGGATTCCACTGTCTCAAACTTCAAAATCAGTCATATTTCTGAACGCAGATTCGTTCCTCTAGTATCTATTTTAAAACGGAGGAAACTTTTTTACTTAGAATTAAATGTCCATCTAGGAACGACGGCTAGTGTATTCATAAAGTTCAAAAATTTTATCATCCGAATAATCCCGGTAATCCCTGGCATTACAATATTATATTTTATAAAGCCTGTTTTTAATGTAAATCGTCACACAAACATGTCAAATTGAACTGTCGTCCCAAAGGCGGATTTGTAACAGTAATTGCGCCTGGCGGCCGTCAGGAAGCCGTTAACACGGAATGAAAAACATTTTGAAATATGTTTAAACATCTATTTTTGTAAATAACCGTTCGAACCTGATTGATCAATGATTCTTCTTATCATAGACGAGAATAATGTAGTTGCCCGAAATGTTTCAGACATCAACCCCTTGACCTATCTTTGATGATCCCCCTACACCTCATTCAATTAGCATAACTTATCTAAATCTCAGCTTTACTAGAACGGAGAAAACTTAATCCCAACAATCGAATTCTCATATCACATCAAGATTATATAATAGTTTTATTTCTCAATTTTAACATTTGCTTACTTTCATATTAATTTATATAAAAATAAGTAGATTTAAAAAAAAAAAAAATGTTTTAGTAGTACTGTTAACAACACCAATGTCTCAACTACTGAGATAAAAAGTAAAACTTCAAGAGTATTTGTTTTGTTCTGTTAATTTCTGAAATTGTGAGTTTAATTAAGATTTGGTTTCTGTGCGATTAAAACAATGAGTGAAAAATATAAATAAACATACAAACATATTTTTAATACAAAACGATTTTTTATATAAAAGCCTCCTTGCAATATTTTAGGTAATTACTTGCCACCATCAGATTAAATAATCTGCAGTTATTAAAACCAATTAAATATTGAAAATATAAAATTGCTTATTCAAAACGCTGGCGTTTTAAAAATTAATAATGTTGTAAAACGAATGCTGGGAAATAAATCAATGTTTTTCTCGAACAGCTCATATTCTTCTTTTATCTGTCATAAAACTAGTCGATTATATATCCAATATAGCTTATAATACTATTGTCTTTTATAAAAGTCAAGTGAAAATAGTATAGCACAGTATAAATTGGTCTCTCGTATAAAACCATGAATTAAATCCAATTTTAAGGTATTTTTTAATTATTCGTAATGATCAATTATTAAATAATTGATTAAATTATTAAGTTATTTTACGTGTGTTTTTTCAAGAATCATTGAGAAAAAGTTTAAAATTTTCTAATAATCATTTTGAGGGGCGTCGGTGGCCGCAACGGTTTAGGCGTTGAAACGGCGCTCATCACTGTAAGGTAAAGGTCCCGGGTTCGAATCCGGCGGCCCTCCATTCCAACCCGATTTACTTACAAATGGGCTTTTTTTCATAAACACCGGCATCCTGAGGGTTGGTATAGCCCTTCCAGTTGCGAACCCTCGTAAAAAACAATCATTTAAGTTTAGGTCAATTTCACATAGACTACTACCATCAAATGGTAGTTGATAGTATGGACTTTTATACCAAAAAATTGTCCGGGTTTTTTCGGCAACGCTAGCCTTTTTTTCTTGCAAAGACTATTTGCAAAAAACGGTAAATGCTCACTCAGTTTTGCATATTTACCATTCTACTATTATTTTGAAATTCAGCACCATATTCTGATATTTAAATTTTGTGTTGCTTGGCTGTTTGGCTGAATTTTTGTTTTTGTATTCTCTGTTCGGTAAAAAGATTTCATTTTAGGACCTCGAACCCTTCCCCTGTAACTTCTTGTGTCCTAGATCAATAAATACGCAAGCAGATTCTTTTGAACATGGCAAAACACACTAATTCATTACTGAAACAAATGATCAAAATAGGCAGATCAGAAGTAAAAACTTCCAAGCTACATGTTCATCGATTTTAATAACTTACGTGCATTTCCCGTTGAAAGTCGAGGTCCCATTTCTAAGGCTAGATCAACAACGGGTATTACATGTATTAGAACATACATAATACAAAGGGAGGTTGGTCTAAATATCACTCTCGCTTGCGACGGAAAAACTTTTTTTTGTTCTAATTTTGTGAGAGGAAAATTCTATCCGCCTCCCTTTTCCTGACATTAAACAATGCCAATCAGTTCAAACAAGTGATTTCAATGTAATATTAATATTTTAAACAAATACACAGCTTTACTAGTTCTCTTAGATAATGTATTAACAAGATGTTTTAACTTGTTAGCGGAGTTTCGCTAAATTTTGAAGAATCCAGTAATATATTTTATGTGAGGTTAATTTTGTTTTTGTTGGAAAAGTTTGTGTCACAGAGTAGCTGATGCTTTATGTATTGAATGATGTAGTTCTTCATTGCCCTTCAAACGTGATAGGCAATGTCTCGGAATTAGACATCAGTTGTCGGGAAAGTAGGACGGAAAGAGATTTTTATCATGACAGAGAGCGACATATTAGAAATCGGGTCCAAACAAGTGATTTCAGTCTAAAACGAATTTGAGATAAGTTACATTGAGATTCAGGGAGGTGGACCTCGGGAGGAAAGCAATCGTGGCCACGTCAACTCCAAGTTGGAGCCCCAGGGCTGGTGAAGTAATCACGGCAGAGTGAATAGAAATGAGGGAGGAAAGAGAGAGTACGATGATGGTGGGGTAATTCGGAAATGGGGGCAGAGCACCCTTTCCCACTTCGGGGGTGGGGCACGTAGGGCGCCAAGGCGTGACCAGGGTTTCAATCAATCGGGGACGGATCAACCGCCTCCGGGATCTGTTGCTCGGACAACCCTTACATTAAATTATTCCCACGATGAATTATGAAAAAGGAGCTGTCGGGGGTGGCGTACCCGACCCTTATAATAGAAGGAGCCGTTTCGTAGCTCGCTCATTGTAATATTAACCGCCAGCACTACTAACCCAAATGTGTTCAAGCCTCCCTTCCTTTACACAATGCTTTATGCACAAAACAACCTTTTTAACAAAGGATCTAAAATATTTAATTATGTAATATATTTGTTGTTTGCTTTGACGCCTTGCGTATCCATAATCAATGGATTTGTTGCAGTCGACCCAAATACAAAACGTTAAATATGCCCAGCTCAAAAAAAAAAAAATAATAATAATAATAAAAAAAAATAATAAAAAAATTAAAAAAAATAAAAATAAAACCATGTTAAAAATAACCAACGACATATTACTTGTTCTTTGTACAAATATTTCTGCGTGACTTATGTGGAAGCATAGAATCAGATTAATTATTCCACACATTAAAATTCTAATCGTGATTTTTATAACTGCGCAATATATATATATATATATATATATATATATATATATATATAAAATAATCAGCTTTTCAAAAACTATCCAAAATGTGTTAAAAACATTTAATTCCGTTTCAAATCATTAAAATGACTAAATTTTTTAATTAGGTAAAACAATTGTTACACAAACAGTTAAGACGTGGAAATTAACATTCAATATTTACTCAATTATTGAAAGTTTGTTTTGAAACCTAAATGACGCTAATAACTAAACTGACCATTTCTCACTCCCATTATTGATATTAGAATTCATCATTTAATTAATTCTCACCCGCCGAGTTTGTAACAAGTATTTAGAATAAATTTTAAACAAATACACATTTTATTACTGGGCTCGGAAAAATAGAAATAACCATCCCAAACTGTGGCACGTTAAGAAAGACGTCGGTCCCTGGTTCACGGAAAATGGGTCAAAAAGGTAAAAGGCATACTGACAAGACTACACATAGGTCATACAAGAATTACGCACGGGCACCTTCTAGCAGGAAAGCGACTGCATAGGTGCCCATTATGCTCGACGTTTACAGGCAATATTTTGGAATATCATCGGGCCTGTGCGCGTAGTTTTGGGACACGGCAGCGGGCACAAATCGCTATACCGGTACCTCAGAGCTATAGGGATTTTCAAATATATATAGTTTATGTGTGTTTGTGCTGTGCTTGTGTTGTGTGTGAAGTGTTTGTGTGGTGTTTATATTAATATATTAGGATGAATGTAATTTATTAGCGTGAAAGGAAGGGGTTATTTACCCCGCCCGAGGAATATCGAGTACTCTGAGGTGAGTGAGTGACGTCTGGAGGGTACAAGCAAGTTATCAGAGCGAATGGAGAGGGTTTAAACTCCTCTCCGAGGAATATGGAGTACTCTCGGGGAGTGAATGTGACCAGACATCCATGTTTGTGGCGATATATATGTTATGTATTGTATGTTGTGTATCTGTTCTTACATTAATAACCTGATGTACTAAGGCTGGCATTTTAAAATAACGACGTAATATACAGGTAAAAGAAGAGAGTCAGTAACCAGATCGAGATCTCAAATGGCTGCAGTTCAATACAAAATACACGAGAAAGACAGGAAAGATAAGGAATACCCGCGGAGGACCGGCGATGACCTCAGCTGTTTGTCGGCCCATAAACCTTCTACTTTATATATATAGTACTGTGAAATATGTTTTTTCGTAAATCATACTTTAGTTTTTAGTAGTATTTCACAATTTATGCCTACTTGAAAATCAAAAATGCGAATGATATATTTTTTAATCGAACATCTTCCCGATCGATATACTTAATACATTCATTCAACATACTAGTATTTTTTCTAGGATCTAGGATCTACAAATGTAAATAATATTTTTTTAAAGAATTTATTGAATTATATATGCCACATTCATACATTATTTGTTCTTTGTTATCTTTGCTTTAGATTATAGAGTTTTATTACACAAAGTTTTATTCTTTGAAAAAAATCAATACACCCTCCTGGCAAAAATACCGCAACTACAACTTTAAATCGAGAGTTTTTTTTTTTTTTAGTTTATGACCTTAACCCCCGTTTCGTTTATATTATAGATGAATAGAAATATTATTTTTTCCACAAGAGAAATCGGAGGTTAATCACTTTATACCAACTAATGATGGATCAAAGTTGTACTGTTAATTTCATTGTTCATTTTAGACCGTTTGTATCTTTATATACAAAACATGTAAATAATAGCAATTATTTTGTTAGTAAAATAGAATTAATACATTATTATAATAGTCTAAATAAATTTTTGAAAACATGATTTTATTTTATCAAGAAAATATCTATATAGGTGTAAAATATCGTGTTATAGGAATTTTCTTCTTCTTTATTTTAATTAACGCCTAGTATGTAAGGTTTCTCAATAGGGCAATGTATTCCAGAAAGTTTATAATCCAGGAAATTACATACAATTTAATCGAATCTCTAGTTTTAATATTTTAGATGTTGTAGTGGCGCGCTGCTATTTACCCTACACTTCCGTAAAGGCAATACCACTTTTATAAATGACTTTTCATTTAAAAAGATTAAATCTTGAGTTGAAACATATGATTTTAGCATAAAAATAAAAAAACTGTAAAATTGAATATACTCGTGAAAGAAATACTAGATAGATTTGGATACGATAGTCAAACAGCTATGTTTCACTGTTTAAAATTGTATACAAAACAAATTATAGTGCGCAATTAAGTTTATTGTCACATACATTGCTTGAGCAATCCAAATACTAACGACAAACATTTATATTCTGCTATCTAACCCCCTACAAAAGTTCACAAAAGATTTGATGCTATGTGAAGAACGAAAATCAAAGTGGTAAATTTTCATTAATTTCCACTGCGACAAAATGAACCACTTCCAGTCACACCACGGAAGTGAAATAAAGGGGATGAAATAAAACGCGAGAACAGTTCGGACTCTAAATTGAAAAGGACGGTCTGCCTTAAATAAGGTGGAAGGAACTTTTCAGATAAGGGACAGGAAGAATTTTGATAAAGCTGCAAAGAAATAGCTTCCATATCCCATTTATATATGGCTTCGTTGGTCATAACGATTATCAAAAATATTAAAATTATTGTTCGACTCTTTTTATCAGTATCAAGTATTTATTGACGTAAAGAAATAATAAAGGAAAGCAGACTTTTCGAAATAGAATAATGATAAAAAATAACTCGTTTTAGTATGTAAATTAGTTTTGACAAATACAACTACTATTATTTCAAGAACACAGGTCGTTTGCTGTTAATAAAGGTTAAATTGAAAACATAAAATGATTTTCAAATAGTCCTAGAGTAAATCAATAAAAAGGTATTAGTTCACAAGAACAGAAACAAACTGATCTAAACATAAATATTTTATGAATAAAAATGTTTTAAAAGGTTTGTAAAATTAAAATTTACTTTATAGTTTTTATAGTTTTGTTTTCTCTGTATAGAAACAAATTTAAAAAATTTTAAACCTCACATATTTAAAAATATGTTTCTAGTTGATCATTTGAAGAGCGGGTTAAAATATTTTTAGCAAGAAACAGTGTTATGGTAGTTATTACTTTTTAATCCTACAAAAATGAATACATATTTTTGAGAAAATCAAATTAATAATTGGTTTCTCTCCAATTTTTGCTTGTCAAATGCTGCCGAATTTTTCACTAAATACACAAAATAGTGATAACAGAACAAACCATAACCATAAGAAATTTTACGGTTTATAATCCTATACGCCAATGGCACAAACCTGGCTACTGTAAATATTGTAAATGGGAAAAATGAGAGTTTTGGTGAATTTCATTCTGATTTTTCTCAGATAAATAATATAAAACGAAAGGATGTCAATATAAATTTACAACAGATTTAATACCAAAGGCATTTCATAAAATCCAAGTGTTTCAATTTTTATTTCGCACCACGAGTAAAAACTTCAACCCAAAAAAACCTACTTTTTTCTATAAAAAATTCATATTTACGAAAGTTAAAGGATGACTCAAACGAATTCGAATTGTGTAAAAAAATACTATTTTACTGGCATATTCATATTCTAATTAAAAACCAGATTGACTGAAATATAATAAATCTTTATATTATATAATAATAAAATTATATAATAAATAATTAAATGACTAGAAAACATAATTTAAAAATGTTACGTAAATTTCTTAAAACGTTGGTTTCTCGGCTTCTAAATTCATTAGACAGAAAGGTCACTTGGAACCTTGTGAAGACATATTGGTACACCTAGGGTCCCAAAAAAAAGTTTCATTGAAGTCATTGTTACCACGCTTGCTTGCTAGAATTAATTCCCACTCCACAAAACAGTATACATTTTCATACTTGGAGCAATAAGAATATATGTTTGTAAATCACACATTACAAAACCTAATGAGGATTAATTTTGACAGTTCTTGGCCTGTCAATTTGGCCCCTTGCGTTAAACGAAAGATGGTCAAAATCTACGTTACTTTCATTTTGCGCGTTTACTCAAAATGATGCGTCAACGTCGAAACCGTTATTCAAATATATATCATAAATCAATTTTAAAACTTCTTGCCCACTGAAATAAAATATAAATGTAGACTCGAGTCTTACAAGAAGGGTCGTTAGAAAATATTCACATGGAATATCCCAAAAGGCTAAAAAAACTGTTCAAAAAAATTGAAACAACAATGAGTACTCTAAAAAGCTAATTAATAAATGAAAAACCAATGACACCCTTTGGCAAAAAAATGAATGGCTCTCCAATAAGAGCAACACTTATTATTATGATACTTCAACAGACGGAAAATCCAGGAGAAAAATGATGTCTAATTTTTAAATGTTTGCGCTGTTAGCTCGATGGATGGAATGGAGTTTTCATGTCGATTTAAGATGTCTACTTAAGAATGGAAAGTACGATTCGATTCCATCAGATGAAAATTGTTTGCTAAATGTCCAGCAAATATGAAAAATTGTTTTCGCTTACTATAAAATTTTAACCATTCGTTTTCATTCATTTTTCTCTGGGCACTAGTATAATTTCGTAAAGGGAAATGCCTAAAAATTAAAGTCGCCTTTGATTGCGCTCGGAGCCAAACATAGAGACAAAGCGGACATCGGCATCATGAATAGACACATCAATGAAAAAGATTATGACGGAGCATTATTCCATCACACCGTGACTTTAAAAATTCGATTTGACTTCAATGGAATAATAATCTTCAAACAGGAAAAGTCAACGACAAACGAAATATTTACGAAGCAGTATTTATCAAATTTAAATTATAATAAATATTAATTATTTCATGAATTAATTGATTTGTGTATTAATATAATTTTAGCATTTTTTTTCTGAAAAGTTAATAAAGAATCAAAGATCAGGATAGGAAATAAATTATTTTTAATTTATCTTGTACGCTTACAAATATTACAATTTATTATTATCAATTTAATGATTATTATCAATTTTTTATCGAAATAAAAGGATAAATAAAAGTACTTATAACTTATAATTATAAAGTAAGTGTATATTTTTTATCCACAGAAAGAGACTGCCAAAAACACAGTGCTGCCCGCTCCCCCTCTTCAGCTATTATGACTTAAAACTAAACCAAAAAAACCATCAAACATTAAAAAACAACGTGCTACTAATTAATACGACTAATTTACAAGCCCAGTATCATTGATCACTAAAGGTTACAGTAGTAAGAATAATTTATTTTGTCTGGCCATTCCTCCTTTCAGCTTTCATCAAAACTTGGAGATTCATCATTTCGTCAGACCTTTTCTATTCACTTTAAAAAATAGTTAAATTGTCTTACATTTTAAATTTTTTGAATAGATCATTTTCTACATCTTTACGATTGTGCCAATGTTTTTAAACGAACGCTTTTATTCTAAGTTTAATCTGTTTTATTGTAGTCCACCATATTTTATGAGGTTCAGGAAAAAATGATATATTAACTGTATTACAGGTTTAAATTTGTTTTGATAGTAACATTTTTTCGAAAAATGATGAATAATTTAAATTAGAATTATTATGAATAGTTTAAGGTTAACTGAAGTTTTGAAAATTTAATGAATTACCCGTATTGGAAATCTATGAGAATCTCATTGAAAAGTCGTATGGGAGCGGTTAATTGAACTGATGAGGCAAAAGTTTCTAACAATAGCATACTTAGCCGGTTAAAAGGGGCGATTACAAAATCCCACTCAAAACACTCATGTATTATTTACGAAATATTCAATGCTACCGTACATTTCACTAAACGCAAAATATAGACATAATTTGAGTACAGGCGTGTTTTTAATTTACGGAAGCACAATAAATCGACTTGAAAAAGAGACACGACTACTCGGAATAGCGGTAAACTAGCGAAAAACATGTGGTAAAGATTGACTCGATGAATTGTGAGATGAACCGGGCTGTAATGGACAGGTCGATGGAGCCCTTCACTTCATTACTGTTATTTACAACAAGAGTGTAACGTGTCGCCTCTAATTATACAAAATGAATTGACAAAGGTTCTTCTGGCTTTTCCTCTTTGCAGACGGTTCCAATAGAATTTTTATTAGTTCAAAACGTTTATTTAGGCCTTGTCAAAAAATGTTACTCCACTTATCGTTGGTTTATACAAGCAAGGAAAAATTAATATAATTTTGATTACTTTTTTTACTTTCGTGCCAATTTTCATTTGAAGCAATGTTATTTAAATTTAATTAAGAAATTTAGGATAATACAGTTCACTTGAATATATGTATAATGCTTATTCGGAGATCGTGAGATGGGGTCTGGCGTAGCGTAGGTTTAAACAAAAATTTCTTTATCGTGCCAACGTTTCGATCTTTATTAATATCATCATCAGGGCCTGGGATTTACAAACATTGTTTAAATTTTACACATACATGTAGGATGTGGAAAAAAAATGAATTTATACAATGCAAATACATTTTTTTTCATATATTCAATCAAAGTATTTCTACTCACTTAAAGTGTTTGTTTTCTGCGTAATTGTGTTATTCTTGTGTGTCGTGTTGAGAGGGCCAGTGAAATTTTGCTTTTTTATGTTTACATACTTTGGATTTTGAAGGGGTGGGGAAGGAAGTCGGTATAGAAAGACATTTTTATATGAGGAGTCGGCTTCTTTGAGGTGAAAGGAGCCAACAATAGAAAAAAGTGGGTATTGGTTCGGCCTGATCATCCTTTCAGGATTATATAGACGGAGATAATTAGGGAATGAAAAGCCAAATTGTCGAAGAATTAGTCTGTGTAGAAATGTTTGATGTGTGGAATGTGATGATTGTTTTATGTATTAGGTTTCGTGGTCCGATTGGCCAAATAAATTATTTTCAATTATATTATTGTTTTATATATTATACTATATGTTTTGTGTGCTGTAATGATGATATATGTATGTTACGATATTGAATTTGATTAATGATATTAGCGTAGCTGCGACTGAGTTTACATGTGTCTGTTTGTAATTGATGTTGTGCTTATCTCTGTTGGTGTAAAACATTTCTAAAAAGTTACGTTTATGTTTGTTTTGTTCTGTGTGTAATATTTTTGGATTGTTGGAGTCGAAAATGTGTTCGTGTGCAAAATGGTGGGTAGCCAGTGCAGTAGGATTTTGTTTGGGTTTTTTGCAATCATAGATATGTTGCTTTACTCTCTTATCCAGATATTGGGATATAAGTCTCACGATCTCCAATAATCATTAACTAACGGTCACTAAGCAGCACACATATATATATATTAAGAATAACTTGATAAAAATTAATAAAAGTTGGTATTAATTAATTATAGTTAGCTGTGTATAGTCTAGTACGAACAATGTGTTGTATAGTTTAGGGAGATAGGTTAGCGTAGCTTGATAAGGTAGTCTCCTATTTGTATCGAGACTATGCACGATGTATACCATAACTGTCGCAAAATATGCATGGAAATGCGTTTGCAACACTCCTTTCCCGCCAGTGAAAATCTAATTTGTATTCAGAGGTTGGAGCGTTTAATTTCTATCAATGTTCCCTCAACCATCCCGGGCGGAAAGCATTGATTTTCCCAACTGACAATTTTCATCGCGCTTGTACAATTTTTAACGCTGCAAACTTCACCGTATCAAGTTCGTTAAAGGAAATATTTAACAAACGATTTTTCTAAATGGAAATTATTACTGTTCTCCTTATATCCCTAATAAATAATCTTGATCTGGTAATTCCTACTGAACAGTGCGCAGGGGTAAATTTTCCTAGAAAAAGAAGTAGACTGGACATTGCAAATTTATCGTATTGAATATAGTGACATAATATTATAAAAGGACGTTATTCATGAGTGATGGGATAAAGAAAAGGATGTCTGTGACACATAAGACAAACGACTTTAGTTCACCAGACTCACAAAATATCTAAGTCAATAGAGGCGTGTGTTGCGTGCTCTGAGTGTGTATATCAATTGGCCCTGGGGCTTTACCTATGTTTTACGGATATTGTGCGATTTCACGGCTTATTTACTTACATATGTTTTACTATCGAACTCCTACTGCTTGGTAGTTTTTAATCTGTTCCAGGCATGAATTTAGACGCCTTGGAATTTATCAATAATAAAAATACTTGACTTGCAATTTGCCTCAAATGCATATTGTATGTGTTTTCATATAGATGGAATATACGCAATATCTCTCTTTTTCTCTCTGTATATTGCCATCCATGCTGATATCAGCGTTCTGGCCCCCACACTTTATCTCTCTTTCTTTCTCTTTCTTTCTATCTAACAATCGATCTCTATTGTGTAAAACTGCTGTGAGAGCAAAAAGTGACCTTTTTATAATAAATACGTGCAATCGTTGTCGTTTTTATTATTAGTTGTTTACTGGATATTTTTAAAGTAAAATATAATAGATAACTAAATAAAAACTAAACTAAGTAAAACAGTCTAAGTAAGTCTCGAAATATAATCCCCGAACAGCAATTTGGTTTTCGCAACAGACACTCAACTGTCCAACTGTGCCATCGCGTAGTAGACATTATTTCATCCTCCCTTGAGATGGGACATGTACTGTTCTGGGGCCTTTCTTGTCGTAAGCCAAGCTTTTGATCGAGGCTTGCTGTTCATGCCCAATGGCATCCTTCCATCTACCTACTATCTCATACTGTACAGTTACCTCACTGACCGATTTTGCGAAGGCCCTCTCTATACATAGCCATCTATGTTGATGTTCCTCAGGGTAGCGTTCTGGCCCCTACACTCTACCAGGTGCTCACAGCTGACATCTCATCATATCCCGAAACCACCTAATTCACATTTGCAGATGATACAACAATCCTCTCTAGCAACTCCGACATTATCATTTCCTCTCGAAACCTCCAACACCTCACACTACTAGAGACTTGGTTTAAAAAGAAAAGGATAAAATTGAATACAAGCAAATCCACCAAAATTACCTTCACTCTCCGTAAAAAAATCCCCCCTGTTTTCTTAAATAATATTCCCTCCCAACTGCGGACAAGGCGCGGTACCTCCTTCTGTACATCGACAACGCCTAACGACTGAAACGTCAATAGGTTATGATACGATATAAAACTCTTGCACAACTTCTTGATAAACGTTCTAATTTACCTCTCAAAAATCAAAGGCTGCTTTACAACACCATAGTTAAGCCGGTATGGACTTACGGACTGGAAGTTGGGGTTTAGCCTAACATCCAACATTCGCCGCATTCAAACTGCCCAGTCCTTAACTTTACGAAAATTACTAGATGTACCATTTTATGTATCGAACATAACTACACATACAGGCTTACACATCCCGACATATGTTCCCGTTACCGCAAATTTCACAAAACCAACCCAACTACCGTAAATCAGCATATCAGAAACCTCGCATCCTGAAGAATCCCCACGAACCCTCCTCGCCGTCTGAAGAGATCTCCTAGGAAGTGATGGTAATCACAGTGCAAGTGATAATGACACAAGTATCAATTAAACAGACAATACCATATCATTTGGGTAATACCAATAGGTATATTCTCTACTCTTTTTTTTTTTTTTAAGTTTGTATATATTATTTTGCTCATTATTACACGTTACCTACTTAGTATAGGTAGTTGTAAGTATTAGAAAGATTTATTTTACAAAAGTAAATCAGTTTTAGCAAAAATGTTGCTAACGGAACAATGAAGCAAATATGCAATTCAGAACGGAGTGTTTCCTTCCGTTGCATTAATCTCCTCTTGCATTCGAAGTAGCAACGATGTTTTGAGGAATATTTGACTACACTTCCAATAGCACCATTCTTAATTCCTCAAATTCTGTGACATCACCGGGCGACTTTTTACTCCTCCAGACAACTCGTCCCAGCGATGTTCGATAAGGTTTAAGTCGAGATTACATTCTGGCCACTCCATTAAATTTTATCCCGTTCTAAGTAGGCATCAAGGACCCTTAGTCTGTCATGCATAAAAATAAAACCGTCGCTAATTAGTGGCACATAAGGAACAACTTCTTCTGATAACGCATTTTCAATTTATTTATTTCGGAACCCTCTATGAAGATCAAATTTATGCGATAGAAATGCTGCTCAAGTCAGTGAAGTGACAATGTTTTTTAATTAATTAGATTAATAAATTAATAAATGATTTATTTATTAATTAATTACTGTAATAAAAAAAATTGATATGGGTATCTGGGTGATATATTTTTTAAATGTAAGTAGTACATTTGCTTATTATTGCTATTACAGTATGCAATTCTTTAATTAAACCTGCTGAACTAATTTCCTCCTTTTGAATTGTATACAATTAAACAACAAAATTATTTAATTTTAACCATATACTCGGAAACTATTTTTCTAACACTGAGTCTTTAAAGAATTCTTTTAGATTCAAAAAGAAAAGTTTTTAAAGTTTCGTAACCTGTTACAGCGGGAATTTATTTAAAAAAAAGATGCCTACGTTGAAAGGCTGAAGGATGAAAAATGAATATCATTATATCTTAAGAAGACATATATTAATATTATTATCTGCCTTGCGTTATATCATCTCTATGTTCTGCCTTGCGCTATATCATCTCTATGTTAATGGAGATCGGCGCCGAAGTTATTTATCCTCTGCAGAGCTGCACTAGCCTGAGAATTCTCCCCATCAGATGCAATTTGTCACTTTCACATTGTAAGAAACTGAGTGTCTACTTTTCTCTTTTATAGTAACGCAGCGGAGATTTACAGCACTTGGTAAGAATATTTTTGTGATTAAATATATTTTATCTGTTCATATTTGACGTAGAAGACTATTGAAAGTTAGCGGATCGATACTATAAAAAAATAAAATGAAACCGTACCTTAATTTCAAATCGTGAATAAATTGCCCTCTCTGATTTAAAATCTGAATAAAATTGTAAATATTTGATATTTGTCAATAATGGTCGGTCCTTCATTGCACTGGAATTTCTCTCCTAGCCGACAAACAAAACTGTTCGCAAAATCTCCTCTACTGAAGCAATATACAATAGTTCGGTTCCAAAGGATTTGGTCGTGGTTCTACATTATTTACCTCACATGAAAAGAGGCTAAAGATAAGAATTTTCTTGTAAATAAAAAGGGCGCCAATGATATGACGATAATCATATTGTTGATATTAATTGAATGACGTTGCATTTAACATTAACCTCGATTTTTGGACCTCAGAGAGAGAATTAAAAAAACATTTTGGAACTCAAGGTACATTAAGGCAATCGTATGATTTTAAAACTGTATATAAACTCTCTCAAGTAAGTTTATCTACAATCACGTGATATAGCAAAATGATCCAAATTTATTTGATCTCTCATTCCTACACTAATCTACTTTGTCCATTCTGTAAACAAATTTATAACCCTTTACATTAACTGATTTACAATACATAAATAAATAAAATTTATAATTATAAACTAATGTTGTTTAGATTTCCTTAGTCCAGCAGAGGGATTTTATAACGGAGAAAATAAGATTTGCATAATCAAAAAAATTATATTAAAAAATAGATTAAAATTTACAGTAAAGCGAAAACCGCTAAGATCCAAACTATCTAACAAAGGGGGTTGGCTGTATTGGCCCATATGACGGAAGGTGGCATCAATGGAGACCAATATGGTCGAACAATGTGCACCGAAGATAGGTGTCGTGTCCGCACGCTGAGCCAACATTGATCGCCCGATGTTTGTTGTTTCCAACCAGGTGTCTGCCAATAACACGCAATTATACAACTAAGCCAAACACACAGCTGCAGCACCGATTTACTCGACCTTGATATCCATCATGGGAAAGGAAAAGTAAGCAACTATAGGCCATTGAGACCTTGCTGGGTTTGGCCCATATATCGGTCAAGTGTGTGGTGACAAGCCCATAACCAGCGTTCCATGGTGCCTAGCTTTGTGACCAATTGACCCGTCATGGCCCACAGTGTGGGGGGGTATAAAAGTCATGATTGGTAAGGGGAAGAATGATCTGAGACAGAATTTGATCCTACGACTTTTTCTTATAATAATGATATTTTCTTACATAATTTACATAATTTCTTATAATAATAAATTGTATACCTTTTACAAAGAATATGATAATTTGTGTTATCCAATGTACTAAGAATAAAATACCTAAAGCATAATTACAAGTAGTAACTAGCATTAAGGCGGAAAACATCATAATTAAATATAGAAAATGTGTTATAAAAATAATTATGTTATTTTTTCTTCGTCGTTTTATCAAGGCAGAAAATTTTCAATTTATTCTTCCATAGTCATGCGCTTTGCTGACTCAGGGTAATTCCATTCTCGTAAACACCAGTTCCGAAAGTGTCAAGGAACCTATAAATTGGGAGAACGGACAGACCACATTGTTCTACTTTTTTGGGGGTTTTCTCTTGAAAGCTGTCAATTGCTATCCGCTCATTCAGAGACTTGTACTTCATTCCATTTGTATACATTTGATCATTAAGCGGCTTTGGCGACTGGAAAACGAATTATAGTTGAATACCCTGACTCTCCCTCACTCTCTTTCACTCTCTCACACACACTCTCTCTCTCTCTCTCTCTCTCCCTCTCTCTCTCTCTCTCTCCTCTCTATGCCTAGAACGTGGACCCTCTTTTATGATTCTATGTAAGTTTTTTTGTAAATATTTTGTTTGTTTGTTTTCNTCTCTCTCTCTCTCTCTCTCTCTCTCTCTCTCTCTCTCTCTCTCTCTCTCCTCTCTATGCCTAGAACGTGGACCCTCTTTTATGATTCTATGTAAGTTTTTTTGTAAATATTTTGTTTGTTTGTTTTCATATTAGTCCATAGTGTTTTGCAAAGTCATGGATTTGTAACTCAAACGATTTTCGCCTATCTACAGGGTGTCCTTTCTTGATGTACCGGCCGAACAAAGGACACTAAAAAAATTGTTTAATATTTGTCTAGTATCAATTTTTTTGTAGAAAAATTATGCAGGATACCTCAGGTCCAGTTCAACTTCAAAATTTAGTTTGATGAGCCGATACATCGTGACATATAATTTTAAAGAATTTTTTCAGCTGATAACAATAGTGCAATCGGATTATAAATCGGTCGAAAAAATGACATTGTTGTAGCAAAACGTTTGATAAAACGCTATATATAAAATAAAAAGCAGTTCAATATATGCACAGATTAATAAAAAATATATTTTTTAAATTTAATCTTAACAAAAATTCTTATCTCTTCTGGTTAGTCGATAGGCCAATAACTACATCACATTAAGTCGTTAGAAAGTTATAACAGAGCGATAAGCATTTATGTATTGTTAGTAAACAGAAGAGCACTTCTATTTGATTAATACCGAGGCCTTATAGTTGGTAGTGCCATTAAGGGAAACGAGGAGGGCTAAACGATTCTTTGTTGAAACGGGGATCTTGTTAGAACGGTCGGATTCTGTATAGGAGGGATTGAGACTTATCCCGCCGACGCACAAACTCAAACACGTCCTCTTCACAATAACAAGCGCACACATTTGCGACCGATCGCCTTATGAGGGTGAAACTCAGATTTCTCGAATCTAAGGGCCCATCTTCGACCAACTTTTAACGGCCCCGGTAGTTACATATTTTTCTAGACAAAGAAAGATAAATCTGGACACAATTTTTCCAATAAAACTGGTTGGTTGAATGAATATTTTTTGTTTCTCAACACTTGATTTATGAAAATGATATTTATATGATATGCATACCAATGATATTATGTTTGTTTTTTGTTATTGTTTTTTTAATTCAAAATATATTTCTACAACGGATTTTAGCTTAATTCTTCACCAATTAAAAAAAGAATTAAGAAAATTAAGTTATTAGCATTACCATAATTATTAATAATCGATAATTATTTTCCTAACCACCCTTCTTCTTCATCTCACACTATCTCTCTCCAGCACATTCTCGCTTACTCTCTCCTTTCTCGTTTTTTTTGTTTCTCTGTCTATCTCTCTCAATCTCTTTCTCTCTCTCTCTCTCTCCCTCTCTCTCTCTCTCTCTCTCTCTNGCGAAATTACTCTGAAATGGTTGAGAATCGGACCATGGACAATATGAACTTTTTTGTTCATTTTAGGGTGAAGAATCTACTGGAGAAGTTTGTAGCACGAGTAGCAATTCACCCTGTATATCCCAAATCCGCACATGTACGTACATACAAACATGAGTCGAGTAGGGCCTATTCGCTTCTCGTAGTCCACCGGCAATTCCAGCTTTTGATATTTACAGTAAATTGCCGGCTAACTCGAGAATCACCCACCCCAGGTGTTGGCAGTCCGTTGGCAGACCCTAGTCTCATCCTTACAACAACCGAGGCTCCAGGTGCTCCCAATAGCTAGGTCAATTCAGCACCCAACAGATGAAGTTCCGAACCCATTCGTACTCACGTTCTTTTTTAAATACATTGACTCCTATTTACAGACCATTCATTCAACTAAGGTGATGGTGTACCCGATATTCCTCCATCACCTTTACACATACTGTAAAACTAATAAAAATGATGAATGATGGAGTGAGTGTGGTGTTCAATACTTTTTAAAAGGATAGTTCCTACTCACAGTAAGTTGTTTTGCAACGATCCGGATTTCGAGCCTTTTTTTGAAGGACTTCTACCACCTGATGATGAGCTAAAAGGCTCGAAATCCGGATCGTTGCAAAACAACTTACTGTGAGTACGAACTATCCTTTGAAAAAGTACTGTAAAACTAACCTAACTGAGGGGCCATGGGGTACGATTCAATGAAATTGCAAAAGAAGGCTATTTATTAACGTCACAACATACCCAAACGCAAAGTAATAATATTTTTCGCAACATTAAACAATACTCCACGACATAACACTTATCCCCAAATAATTGAGAGGGAAAGATCCAGTTAAAATGATTGATGGTGGAACAAACTGCCAAAGTCAAGGGGAGACCAAATATTTACCAAAAATCGACTTTACGCTATAATTCCAATATGCGTTGTTTTGTGTTTGTAACTTAGTGCTTTTATAAATTTAATTTTTTGTCATTTTATATATTGAAAACAAAACTATTATCAAACCACTTTTATATCACTTATGACAACGAAATTTACCAATTTTTTTTTTCAACTGATCGACACCGAACTATTTGCTGGACCTGACTATTCCTACTGGTTTGGATGTTTTATGTAGTCTTAATATATTTTAGCTTCACGCCATTTCCAGTGAAAAAGTAATGATGATCTGAATACGGCTTGAAGACGAAATGTATATGAATGGCATGTTGTTCATTCACTATGTGTTCATACACTCGCAATCCAATCAACACCAGAAAATAAAAAACGAAACTTACCATATTAATAACGTATGATTATTAATCTAATAATAAAGACGAAAATAAATTTTTTTACCAAACATTGTAACGAAATATCTAGATAGATTACAATAGTTCCCTTCCTCCGAAACCATTCACAACAAATGAAATGTCCCATATCATAAGCGATCTACTACTAAAGAAAGCTTTTGCTTTCGAGAAAATATACCTAACAAGCATTAATTTTCTTTACCTACCTGAACAATTCTGTCTTTAGAACAACGTACTAACCCATCCCATTGGAAATTTTCTGTGGTTTGAATAATTCAAAAGCCTAAAATCTAACTAAATGGTATTGGTTTTCTATAATCCTACCGTCCAATTAGTCTGTTGCCCACCAACTGTTTGGGTTCACTGATCTTATTCCACTATTCAGCAGTGTCGCTTATAGACATCATCGATACCGCACTTGATTGAAAGGAGTGCTGCTCCGGTGTAGTACTAGATACGTAGCAAGCCTTCGGTCAGGAATGGCGCTAAGGCTCTTTCTGGAAACTTAAGAGAGTTCTCGCTTTTATCTACTACCTCATACTAAAGCCCTATCTAACCGACAGATACTTTCAAGTCATAAGTAACACCTCTCTCTATTGCTCAGATGAAACTACAGAAAATTATCCTTACCACCCATTCTTTGCTCCCATAAAGATTCTGTTATCTTATTCAAAACCCTGGAAACCCATATCACATACCTTCAGCACTAAGTTCAAGCCTTAAAAGATGAAAAAAAACACGAAATTATGAACAAGTCATTTTCACCCTAAGAAAGATAACCACTGCTCCCATCTCCTACAATAGAATTGCTTCCACCAGCTAACGAGGTCCGTTAACATGAACTGTACATTCACAAACAACATCTACCGAAACCATGCTCGCGAATAAGAAACATGGACTGAACAATCATTTGAATCATTTTAAACTACTGCTGGATAAACAATCAAAACTGACCCTCCAAAACAAACGGCTCATTCATTATTACCATTTTTAGACTCATTAGGACATACGGTGTCGAACTATACCTTCAATAAAAAGTTCCAATTTTCAACTATTCAGCTCTTACAATCCAGAATCTAGTAGATGGTCGGTTTTGGTCTGCGAGTCGGTGAACCTCACCATTCCTAATAAATCTCTACCTCAGCTGAAGCGTCACTGGGTTCCTGACCTCCTTACTGACAGTGGGTGTGATTATCGTTAAAACATAGGTGTTACTGCTAATGAATTGCTCCGCTATTTTCATAGTTTATACATTTTTATATTTTGAGTGTCCATTTATTGTTGTTCATAAGATGTTATCAAACTTACTTATGCATATAAATTAGCGCATGGGTAAGTACAATAAATAAATATTAAAATTTGTTTGGATTATACTCTTTGAATATCTTGATGGGAGTCCAGTTTAAAATCTGATCTTTCTTCGAAATTTACGGTACGTGAAACTCTTTGAACAGGGTAGGATGTAATTCAATTTATGTAATATTTCATCGTGGGTTAGACTTCTAACCGGCCGTAAATTAGCCGGCCTGGCCGTCTAGATATCGGCGAAGCAGAAGATCGACCTAAACCCTAGAGTAATGTATCAGTGCTCTTTTGTTAACCGAGGGTTTCTCGGGCCTTTTTCGTTTTAAACGATCGTGTAATATTTTCTCACTTGTTTCAATTGCATAAATGCATATCCTACACTTTATTAATGGTATATTTTATGTGCATTATTTTAGAAATCTTTATAAGTTTTGTCAAATATCATTGGTACATCTCTTCCATTCAAAACTTGTATTTCATGAACTCATGCTTTAAAATGATATGATTCAGTATAATATATGCAATTTTTGGAATGTTTTACACCCAAATACCTTACCAATGAAAATACACTTTATAGATAAATAGTTATGTTTATACAACTTAGCTCATGTACTATAAAAAATAGAATATAATAAAATACAATTACAAACATATTCATCAAGATGTGACAGATAAAATGGATTAAAGGGGAACGCAACGTTTGACCATATGTCAAACACAGTGCTCGTATTTTTTTGCTGTTGAGTCTCTCTGTCAACCCTGATTTGCAAATTGTTAGTCGAGTTGGCAACGTTCAAGACAGCCAAAAAAAAACTTACAAAGAATAGAAATAATGACAGTTTCAAACGGCAAACCAGCAACTAAATCAGTTGAATTTACACAAGATAACTTTGTACAAATTTCAACAGATAAAATACTACAATTAATATAATCAAAGGATTGAGGGAACAATGGAAACCAAATTTCATACTGACAGTTTATTCTGTTGTAGTCTGAGGCCGGGCTCGGTATCACAAAAACGGACATGCTGATGATTCCTTAACTCCAATTTTATGCAAATGGCTCAGCAGATAATCATGGCCTGTTATCTACCGGAGGTTTTCAGTGAAATCGCTCCATCACTGGGTAGAAGGAATTTTGTTTCCACCCTGCTCTGCCCATTTATTCCCTTCTGTTCTCTTTTAGAAATATATACTTCTTAGTTCAAATACAGCTGGGTTTTTCACATTTTTCTTTCACGTATGGCATTGGCTCATTTAGTGATAATTGAAACCTTTACAATAACGTTAGCATGTTCATTGCCTCTGGTACGATAGTGAATTGGGATCAACTGCTAGGCTATCCATTCAAAATTGATACATAGCCTGTTGCTATTATTTATTTTATTTTTACATCTCCCTTCCATTCTTAATTTTAAAAAACTCTGCTTTCTTGAGGCTGTGGTTGGAAAGAGCACAGCTTTTTACTCGTCCAAGTTGCAATTACGAACCGGTTCATGACATATATTGTTCGTAATTGCATAGGACAAAGCAGAAACCTTCCCCAAAATGTCATTGTTGCTACAAAGCAGATGACCTGGCTAATCTTTCTTTGCTATAAGAAATTTGTGGTTCAGTGTACAAACTTGAAACACAGCTGATGTCGGTAGACAGTGTATACCGCGAAATTTATGAATGTTTGTGTGAGTGTTAACCTTCAATATGATCTAACATCCTTCTGACCTATTATAAGTAATCACTTTCAGCTGCTAGCTATTTTATCCCCTCTCAAGGTTTTCGGCCGTGGGGCTTGCACAAGGGCTCCCTGAACAAGTAGCCCCAGGTCCTAGAGAGTATGATGTAAATGGTTTTTCATCCTCACTCTGGAAAAGGTATCTGTTTATTACATAAATGTCAATAAAAAATTGTGAGTTAGGTAGAGCGTTTGAGTGTCAGGGGTTACCGCCTTCCTGGAACTTCTTTCTTGTCTCTGATCAATATGCATGGCCTAGGTCAAAAACAAATTTGTTTGGTTAGTGGCTATAATTTTTTTATTATCCCTCACATTCTAGTCTAATGAACAGTCTTTATATTAATCAACCTTGTAGTTAAGTTTAAATACCTCGGAGCTCAAAAACCTAAATGAGACCACAAAACTTACCATTAAAATCTCACGTTATCATAAATACCTCTAAGATAAAACGTACAAAATGCACTAATTATATTTACATCAAGCAAAGATTCATTGGTATAAATAATAAAGCTCATCTCCAAGAAAAATCGAAAAGACGCGCAGATCAATAACAAAATAATGAGTGAATATCATTGTGTAACAGATGATCAGAAAAAAATAATTCTTATTGCATAATTAAAATATGTTACAAAACTTTACTTTTAATAAATTTACATACAATTACTAACTGAATCATAAGGAATATTTTTTAAATTTTTCGACGTATAAAAAGGCGTGATTATTCCGATGCTGTCGTAGAAGACATGATGCTCGTATTGGATAGTATTTGATGTACTACACTCCTTGAAAAAATATTGTACCAATCCTATCAAGCATACAACTGGGAAGATTATTAAAGAAACAAATTTTACTTTTTGAAATTCGTCAAAGTTTTAATTTTAAGGGCTTTTAACAGCGGAACGGCTCAGTTGGATTGAAAGGGTTCACAGATGACTTATTATTTACAAAATTTAACGTTGATTTCAAAAGCGACCATAATTTTGATAAAAAAATTATTACAAAAATATATTTTTTCTTACAATCGCTAGATGTTATTTTAGTTTTTTTTTTTTTAAATTCTGTAATGAATCAAAAAATATTTCTATATTTTATGCACATGTTACTTTAAGTTTATAATTCCTAAAAACGAACAAACCGCAAAGCGAAATAAACTGCTAAATGGGGCCAAACAACAATTAACTATTCACCCAGCGGCTCATCAATTATGGCCAGCCGAGACGACACTTGCCAAAGTAATAATTTGTGAGTGCTAATGGTTATGAGCATAAGCCGGTTATCTAGCTTCTAAATGGATACCAACCGAGCCTCTTACACTATCTTAATACTAATTGTCGCTTAATTGAATTACATCAACTGTACGGGTTGATACGTATAAGTAATAACCTCTCGTTTATTACTCGCCGTTAATTTATTTTATGGGTTATTAATTGGGTAAAATACTTAACGTAAAGTACTTTTAAAAGTTGCCTTCCTACCCCCAGGCTGTTCGATGATCTTCATTCCGATATTAATTACGTTTTCGCGGATACGGTGTTTGATTAACCAATAATAGGGTAACTTCCTTCTCTATTTCCGAGGGGGTTTTATGTGATTAATGGGTCCCTGTCAGAAAAGTTTTAATGAAGTGTAATTCCGCAGCCTGGCGTTAAAAAGTGAAAAATCATAAATGTCTTCGATCACAAATATTATTCCGACAGCTCATTCAACAGATAATTCTAAACTTAGAAACATATAATTTATTTTATAACAGTTAAGCACCAAGGGTTTGCAGTTCATTTGACTAATACTGTTTTATGTGAAACAAGGTAGGAAATATTTTTCTTGAGTTTTCTTAATTAATGTTGGTTAGTATGATACCTCATTTGCCATTATGTTCCCTAGTAAAAATAGTGTTTTATTTCAAAATCATAATTTAAACAAGGGCGTAATTATGCAAGGTTACATTCAGTCATGAGCCAACTGTTCGTTCATGAGTTGAAAAAATAATGAAAAAAAAGTTTAATGAATAGATTGGAATGGTGAATGTACGTATATACGAGGGTTCGCAACAGCAGAGGTCATATATTCATATAAACCCTCTGGGTACCGGTGTTTAAAAAAAACATTTGTGAGTATATCGGGTTCGAATACAGAGACGCTGAATTCGAACCCGGGAATTTTACAGTGATTAGCGCCGTGTTAACTCCTAAACCGTTGCGGCCACCGACGCCTCTAAAAATAATTTGTTCTTTGTAGGAAAGAGAAAAAGCAATTACAAGAACTGGCTGTCAGTGAGCCTATGTGAGGGTTGTGTTGAGTGGTACTGCAGGACTCATTCCTGCACTAGCAACCTTTGTACTTATAATACAACACTCAAAAAGTGGACTGGCCATTTCTCACCGTTGAGAATATTCCAAAGTTCTTTTTCCGTCAAAATTGAACATCCAAACGGTCGGAATTCCCTGGGAACAGGGCCACGGGCCAGAAAACATGGTTCTGCTTTTGCATAAGAGCAGACGGAATGACAGTCATGTCTACAGGGGAGGTCAAGTTTAACAAGTGATTTTTTTACAGAGAGAACTGTGGACTGAAATAATAACTTGGTTTATGCGGTTACGTAGAAATAGACTTCATCTTTGAGTTAAGATGTCTGTGGTGATGCTGGAAGTCATAGGCCAGCTTCAGGAATTTTTCTTATTGAGAGAGTTAAACCGCATTTTATGATGTTGGGTACGTCTTCAGTGTCCGATTATGTCTCCGTGTAGGGCCAAAACGTGAAGCTTGCGTATGGCCAATGTATTACCCCCCGTTCCTCACGGGAGACGTTGCGACCGGACGACAGCATGTGAGCGTTGAGGACGTCATGATCATGCTACAGTCCCTCGAATGCGTAAGTAAGCGATTGGAAAAGGGTAGTGAAATCGGCGGACTTTGACTCGAGTATGCTTTGCATTGTTGTGCGTATGACCGGCGTGGTACCCTTGGGGAAGCGAAGGATCGGACCACCTAGGCGTCCCTCGATTGCGCGCAACAGGTGTAGGCTGAGCTCGATAAGAGACCTTTTACCGTAGACAGTGCTCATCTAGGGGGTGGGTAGCAATCCCACTATAATCCGAAACCGCTGTCGGGGCGTTCCCGAAAGTTTC